>NC_056746.1:1520322579-1520470079 GCF_019279795.1 Protopterus annectens
CTAGTTACTAAATGACTGGAAAATGAATATTTACTCAGCCATAAACTTGTTACAGAACAAAAATCATGTCTATTTTAGTCCTTTGTAAGAAGTGTTTACAATTAAAAAATGAGTTTACTCAACAAAACAAATAAAATGTTTCCAACTGTCTAATCAATAAAAACGGGTATGTTGCCATGGATATGAACTTAGCCACTACCTCTGTTACCAGCTTGGTGGATATGGGCATCCTAAAGCAATGCAGAACTTGTCTCATGTTTACTGACAGCCAGTTAATTCTCAAACTGATATGGTATCTGAGAAATGTATCTACAAAATGTCATTGGAGGCAAAGCTTTCACATAAAGCAGTCCTAATATCAATAAGGTTGCCAGTAGTCCACATGCTGCACCCATTACATACAATTCAAAGCAGACATATAGACCCACATATGCTGAGGCACTTAAATGAAACCTGCCTAAACCCCGAAGACCTCCCAGACAAAGTGCACATAACAAACCACCTCAGCAACCCTGAACACACTCTTTCAAAACAGCATCCACATTAACACATGCAGCCACATCTCATGGAGCTTCTACTTCTAAGCCCATAAGGCAAGCCACCACATTAACACTGAAGACTCCATCATGAGACACACTGATGTCCCTCTCATCAGGCCGTGAAAGGAGAAAGTCACAGTCAGTTGCTTATCAGGGGGCCAGGATCTGTCACATTACGCATGCACTCGGGTAATTGAACCACAAGTACCATTATGACTCGGTCACAGTCCATGATACATGGGTGCAAATTAATCGAGATGTAGCTCCCTAGACTATATGAAAACAGACATCATGGAGCTCTTAGAATACGTATCCCAGGCTGGTATGAGACTAGCACTGAGTAGCATTTTATCTTTTCCAAGGATGATGTTACAGTATGAAAAAAAGATGACTAACTGTAATAATTGGATTAGTTTCTGGTGTCATTCTAAGGGGGTGCAAGATTTGTCAGCATGGTAAGAGATGGTTAACAGACCACACTGCTTTGCCAGTACCTCTCCCCTCTAAGCTTTTAAATATTAGCTAAAATATGGTCTTCCCCATAGTGCTTTTTTTAGGCAATCCAAAACTGAAAGTACTTCTGAAATAACAAATCAAAGCAAAGAAAATCTAAAGGTTTTACAGCTCAATAGGAGTCTAAACAAAAACCTCACTCCTTAGAAACTCTCTTTGCCCTAAAGAATGCTGATACCTGTGTGGTCACTGAGATATGGTTTAAGGCCACAGGTGTTACTACACAGACAGGGACTAAAGATGGAGGGGGGGTCTCAATTTACATAATAAATATACCTCAAGGCTGGTCAAACATAAAGATGCCCGTGAGTGTCTCCACATTCAAATCACCACAGACAAAACCCCATACCATTTCCCTGTAAGCTGCAGGCCCCACCTCTATGACCCCAGAAACCCATTTTTCGCATTTAAGCTTACTGAAAATACTCACCATCCAACCCAATGCCATATTCATGAGTGACTTTAATTACACCACTATTAACTGGGAATCATATATGACACCAAACGTACAAGCACATAAACTCTTAGATTTTGTAAAGTCAAACTTTCTGGACCAGGCTACCCCTCCATGGATCACAACACCCATGAAGCATACTTAACCAAACTGAAGTCAACCCCAGTTTTACCAAGCATACTGGTTATGGGGGATTTCAATTATCGCAACGTCAACTAGGAACCTACTCTACCCAAACTCGCTAGAACAAAACTTCCTTGACTGTGAATTCAAATGCCCTGGAGCAAATTGTTCATGCCCCGACAAGAGGAACAAACATTCTACAGATGTGCACTACCAGCAAGTGAAACAGGTTCACTGCTGCAACCGTTGGACCCTCAGTAGTTAAAACCGACCATGAATCAGTCACCTTTAAACTAGCACAAACACCAGAACTCACAAAGGGTGAAATCAGACTAAAAAACTTCACCAAGGCAAATTATACCCTCCTAGGTGAAAGTATACATGCATTCCAAGCCCCACGCCAAGCTGAAAGTGGTAAATGCACCAAAGCTTACACTTAAACCCTGTACCATCACTTGAATAAGTGAATATACTCGGGTCTACCAGACAGAATCAAAGCAAGAGCCCCAAGTAAATCAAACTGCCATGCTGGACTTCCAGCATCAACAAATACTACAATAATCTCAAAATGCTGATGTCCAAGAAAACAAAGACAACGACCCAACAATGCAAAAGCACCCTCCGCAGCCTTAACAGGCAAATAAGACAACTTGTCAAATCGTCCAAGAGCTCCTTTGATAGAAACCTAGCAAGTACTACCAAGGATAGCCATAAGGCCTTTTACAGCTATATTCATAGGTTCATAGATTCATAGGTTCATAGGTAAGTACTAGGCTATTTGCCCGAGGGCATCTATAAGCCTAGCCAGAATGTATTGGCTTCCGCCAGCTCCTTAGATTAGTTCCCTGTGCATCTGTCTAGCAGAACCATTAGTTCCCTGTGCCTCTGTCCAGTAGAGCCACTGCAGTGATCCAAGGGGTAAATTTTCTGTTTCCCATCCACTCCTCAAGGTTTCTCTTGAAGAGTGTTAGTGAGGGGCTCTGCCTAATGTAGATTGGAATCCTGTTCCAAAGCATGGGGAGTCTCTGGGACAGGAATCTATCCCTCCAGCATGTCCTATTTATCGTTGTGGTGAGGTTTAGATCCCTAGAGTGTGTGGCTCTCGGGGATTTGGTTTATTTTAGGTGGAGCATGTCCATCAATTCTGGGTTGGACATGTCCTTGTATGTCAGGCAGAGATCCCTCTGAGTAAGCGGTATGCAACCGAATACAGCTAGAGTGTCTTCAGTCGGGCTGCATATGGTATCTATTTGAGGCCAATAATCCTCTTGGTGAGGTACTTTTCTGGTCTTTAAAACTGTTGCAGGTGTCTTGTAAGGTACATCCCAAATGGGGCGTTGTACTCTATGATGGGTCTGATGAGTGATGAGCAGAGGGGCACAATAACCTCTTTTGTTCTAGATGTGAACCCTTTTGTGATTAGGTGGGCCACATAGAAGGATTTTCTAACCACCTTGGCAATATGATTATAAAAGGAGAGATTACAATCTACTTGGGTCCCCAGATCCCTTATTACATTTTCTGTATTTAGGGGACTACGACGTATGTGGTAGCTCACGGGTCCTTTTTTTTTTCCAAAGGGGATGACTATGCACTTTTTGGCATTTAGCTTGAGGCCATGATTTTGACACCAGGTATCCGTCTCAGTGAGACCCTTTTGGAGGATGTCTGTATCAGCTGGAGAGGCAATTATGACCCCCAGTTTGCAGTCGCCTGCGAACTTGGTCAGCCATAGTCCTCCTGTGCTTGCCTGTACCTCTGAGAAGTATATACCGAACAGGAGGGGTCCCAGGACTGAGCCCTAGGGGATGCCACTTGTAACCAATTTAAAGCTGGACCTAGAGCCTGAAACTCTCACCATGTGGGTTCTGTCCGTGAGCCAATTGGCAACCCATCTCGTGGCAAAGGGGTTTATGCTCAGGCTGGTGAGCTTGTCTATAATACCAGAATGGGGAATGATGTCGAAAGCCTTTGTGAGGTCTAGGTAGGCTGTGTGGACCTCCTTTCCCTCATCTAAAGCCTTGGTAACTGTCTCAAAGAAGTCCACCAGGTTTAGGAGGCATAATCTGCCCTTAACAAAGCCAAACTGGGTGAGGTCCAATGTTTGGAGGTTCCCAATGTCTCTGTTAATGAGTTCCATTATGATGATCTCCATAGCCTTGCAGACCAGGCTAGTCAGGCTTACAGGGCAATAGTTCCCAGGGTCCGTTGTGGCCCCACGTTTGTGGAGCGGGATAACTGTTGCTGTACACCACTCTATGGGTATGTAGCCTGTAGAGGGGCTGAGTTTGAACAGTGTGTTTAGGTGAGGGGTTAGTTCATTTTGGAGCTCATGTACGACACAGCCTGGGACACCGTCCGGTCCCATCGAAGCTGTGTTTTTGGCTTTGGATAGGGATGTTTTAACCTGTGTGTCAGTGATTGCTTGGGCTCTACATTCTTCTGGTAATGTTATGGGCCCTTTAGGGGATGAGAGGGGGGGTGAAGTTTGCACTAAACCTGTCTGCCAGAATGTTGGCAATATCAGTCGGTTCAGTGTATTTTGTACCATTCTGCACTAACTCAGAGAAGATCTGAAAGTTTCCACTTGGGTCCTTGACATAGCTGAAGAATGCTTTGTGGTTATCTTTGGAGTCCTTGGCAATTTTTCTTTCGAAGCTAGCCTTGGATGATTTAATGAGGGATCGTAGTTTCTTGCTGATACTGATCAGGGATGTCTTTCCTTCTTGGGATTTTACTCTTTTATGTACTAGTTTCCTCCTTCTATTGTATAGCTTGTTTATGGCAGGGATCCACCAGACTGGTTTTCTTTTCTTGGAGGAGGGATTCTTGGTTTTGCTTGGGATAGCACGATCCATGCATTTTTGCAGGTGTTCATAGAGTGCCTTTGTAAGGGATTCAGTAGCTTGGACAGCATTGTCCTTTAGCATGGGGGCTGTGAACCTTTCCACCTCGGTCTTAAGTAACATGAAGTTTGCTTGTGAAAAGGTTTTTCAGGGTGGTTTCCTTGACTGGGGGTGGGGGCGGAATGTGGATATCCAGAGTGATTAATCTATGGTCTGATCTAACCAGCAAGGGGATGACCTCCAGTGTGGAACACTGGTCACCAATGTTGGTGATGACCAGGTCCAATATGTTGTCACCTCTGTTGGGGGTGTTGACCAGTTGATCCAGGGCATTCGAGTTTATAAATTCTAGGAAGCGTTGGGCAAGGGAGTCAGTATGTGAGTAGTTCTCCCAGTTAATGTTTGGGTAATTGAAATCACCCAATATTAGGATGTTTGGTAGGACCTTCATATTTTCCAGTTTCTCCAGAAACACAGAATGGGGGTCCTGGGTCATGGTGGGTGATCTGTAGCAAGCTACAATTTGAATTACAGTTTTGCCCGTTGTTAGTTGCACATGGATGATCTCTGAGGCATCGTGCTGCGCCACTAACCTACAGGTGTGGGTATCCTTGATGAATATGGATACATACCTGCCTTTTGTGTTTCGGTCCAGGTTCTGTGGCCGAAAAGTATGAGGTAGTGCTGGGGTGCTCTCTGGAGCCTTAAACCAGGTTTCTGTTACTGCACAGATATTGATTTTCTCCATTCTGAGGAGTGCCTCGAGTGCATGCATTTTGAGGTTTAGACTTCTGGCGTTGAGTAGCATTACCCTCAGTTTTTGGTTACTTGTGCTATTTACGGTGGTGTGTTTGTCTTTTGAGCCTTGCCTAAAAAGGCACTATGGGGGCGGCAAAAGCCTTGACCAGTATTCAAAAGCCTTAGGGTGACAGGTGCAAGCCATCTCTTGCAAAGCAATGTGACTTGTCGAGCATCTTATCCCAGGCGGACAGATACTGGATCCCCTTTGAATGATACCAGAAACTTAGCCAATTGTTGAAATTGATAATTTTTTATTTATACTGTGACATCATTCTTGGTGAGGGCAGGATGCTACTCAGGGTTAGGGTCATACCGGCCTGGGCTACATGATCAAAGAGCTCTTCCATGTCTCTTTTCATGTAGTCCAGGGAGGTACATCTCAGGTCATTCACACCAACATGGACAATGACAAAGTCGTTTTTGTACTTGTTCTGGAGTGCCCTGAGTGCTTGTATCATGTGGCAGATCCTGGCACCTGACAGGCAGCTAACTGTAACCTTCTCCTTGTCCACTCTAGTTAGTGGGACATCAGTGTGCCTGACTATAGAGTCACCTATTACTAGTGTGTTGAGTATGTTATTTTGCCTTAAGGGCTGTGGTTGTGTGGCACACTGATTATGTGAAGTATGTGTTTCATGGTTTGTGATGGGGTGTGGAGGTTGCTTGGATGTCTGCTTTGGAGGTCTCTGTTGCTTTTGCAGATTTTTATTTTGAGCCTCCGAGTATGTTTTCATGTATTTATGTGTTTTATTTGCCGGTGTTGTTTTAATAGGTCTATGTGGGACTGGTGGTGTGTTGCAAGTATTTCCCTTCTCCTCTTGACTGTCAGTTCCAGTCTTGGGATGAGACAGCTTTGCCTCCAGTTTGGCTGTATAATTGCATCTCTTGCATATATTAGTGTTTGCTGGTAGGAGGAGAGGGTTGTCTGTGTACACGAGGCAGTTGTAACATTGCCTCAAAATGCCCAGATTCACCAGATGAACTGGAGAGTACACCTGAAACTGTCCTTTGGACATGCCTGAATAGGTAAAGTGAGCTGTTTTACTGATTGACTGGTAGGGACGACTAGAGAGCCTTGTCCTTCTGGACAGTATAGGGGGGGTCTAGTGCTAGGATTAATTAGTGCTTGCTATGAGTTTTGAGCAAGTGCTGGGCTGTGAAATGAATTGTTTGAGTGCTTAAGTTGAACGTTTGTCTAGTGCCAAGGGAAAAATTGAAGAGTAGACTTCGTGGAGCTGGGAATAGTTTAACCCTAGCTAACTGATGCTGCCCGGCGTGCAAAACCACGCAAATGCAGTTTTTATAGCAGGGTAATGAAAGAGATAGAAATTAGCCCAAAATGGCCAATAAACTTTTTATTTATTTTTTTTTATTTTTATTTTACATTTGTTGACCAGTCTAGTCTAACTGGATATACGTCTATTTTCAGCAGAGGCCCAGGGAGAAAAGCTCCAAGCATAGCCAGTGAGATAAATATACATTATATGTGGCAGAAACATGAGTTGCAGTACATTGTTTAGATTACACACAAAAAAACTTATACACATTCAGGCATTACCAATAAATGATTATACATCAAAAGAAAAATTTGTACAAAGTCATTTAGTAAGGCTTAGGCTAAGCTCTAATACAGTAAACGAACATAATAAAAAATATAAAAATTAGTTTTTGTTTTTTTTGTGTGTGTGTGTGTGTGTGTGTGTGTGTGTGTGTGTGTGTGTGTGTGTGTGTGTGTGTGTGTGTGTGTGTGTGTGTGTGTGAGTGTGCCTGGTTTACAGATTTGCAAACTTATGTTTACATCTAGTGTAGACGAGGACTAGCACTTTTAGAGTAAGTAAACTCTTATAGAGTTCTAAGAAGGAAAACTTGTTAAATACTATTTAGAGGTTAGTTTAGTAGTTAACACCGGTAGGCGTCAAACTGACAGAGCAGAGAAGTATAAAGAGAGCAAGATGGGGAAATGAAGTTATTAGTCAGGGTAAACTACTAACTTCTGGGCTGAAACCACTCCTCCAGGGACAGATAGGCTGCTCAAAGCTCTCCCCTCTCACAGGTGAACAGAGAAACTTCCTTCTATCCAAGTAAGGTACGGGCAACAGAGAAACTCGTAACACAGCCCTGAATTCAGCAATAACTTGAAAACTGGACTATACTAGTTCAGAAAGGTGGGGAAACAAGTATAATTTTTTTTTTGTTTTTTTTCAGAAAATAAAGCAGATACAATCAAAAAAACACTTTAAATGCACAGAAATGGATATCACACTTTAGTGTGTAGCCTACAACAGTTAAACAGATTATTTAAACACAAAAACCACTTAGTTCAAGTGCAGGCAGCAAATAAGCACAATATGTAGCAGAAACAAGCTTTTTAAATCACGTAAACGCTAAAAAAGTCAGCGTTTTAGGCGGAATTAGTTAAAGAAAGCAAGAAAATGCAGAAAAATGATACTTACTCACTCCAAAGTCTCCCTGTTGCTGTAGAACTCTGCAGGACACATGGCAGGCAATTGCTGAGCTGAATACAAAGCTGAATGTACGTAACCTAAAGGGTAAGGCCTAAGCATGTGCAGAACTGGAGGCCAATGGTATCACAATCACTGACACCACAGAGATAGCGAACCTGCTAGTGGATAGGTTTTGAGAACATTTCACTCCCTTATCTCCTCCTAACTTACAACAGTCCCCCCAACCCCCCCCCCCCCACCTTACATATCTGAAGAGCAGGTCCTCAAAGCCCTGTCCAAGGCAAAGAACATGGCCTCTATGAGACCATATGACATTCCAAGCTGTCTTCTAATCAGACTAAAACATGAACTAGCATCACCACTAAGTACTCTTTTCAATCATAGTCTAACCACAGGATTTATTCCTATGGAATGGAGAGCAGCTACAGTTATTCCCTCCAAAAAGTGTCCTAACAGGCCTAGGGAATTACAGATCCATAAGCCTGGCCAGCCTCATCTGTAAGGCCATGGAATGTATCATTATGGACCTCAGAAATAAAGACATAGTTGACCTCCAAACCCTGGACCATACCCAGTTTGATGAAGGACAGATCCTGCCTATTAAATCTGGTGGATTTCTTTGAAAGTGTAACCAAGGACATTGATGAGGGCAAATCTGTGCACACAGCATACCTCAATTTGGCAAAGACTTTCAACACAATCTCACATTCAGGCATTACCAATAAATTATAGCAAATTGAATGTAAACCCCTTTGTTGTAAGATGGGTTTCCAACTGGCTCACAAACCAGACACACAATTTCAAAGTGTGTGACTCTAGCAGGCCTCTGCTGCCAGTAGGGTGCCAGAGGGGTCGGTGCTGGGACTCCTACTGTTTGGGATATACTTCTCAGAAGTTCAGGTCAAAATAAAGAGCTTGTGGCTGACCAAGTTTGCAGATGACTGCAAACTAGGTGCAATCACTGAATCCCCAAATGATGACTCAGTAAACTCCATGATGGTCTCACACAGACCAACAACTGGTGTATTAGTCACGGTCTCAAACTGAATGCAAAGAAATCCATCATCATTCCCTTCGGCACAAACAATGTCCCTTCACACTATCAACTCTATAACAACACCCTACATACCCATGAAGTGGCAAGGCATCTGGGACCACAAGTTGACCGTGAACTTAACTTCGACCACCACATGCATAACATTGTAAGGGAAACTTTCCATGCCACTCACTTGATTAGTAAAGGCATCGCCTCGAGAGCAAAAGAAGTTATAACCCCCCTGTACTCGGCACTTATCCAGCCCATAATTGAGTATAATGCCCCATTCGGTATGTACCTTACTAAGCATCTACAGCAGTTTGAGAGACCTCAGAGGTTTATAAAAAGGAGAAGATCAAAGGCCTCCAGCATGTGCCTTACAAGGACCAACTAAAATCCCTGTTATTATACTCCGTATCATATAGACTTCTTAGGGGAGACTTATGCCTAGCCTATAGAGCAACCCAGGACCAAAACCTAATGAACTTACTGCATATCCATAAATCAAAAGGGTGTAGGACTAACTGTTTCAGGGAATTAAATATGGTCTGCAACTTAAATAGGACATGCTGGAGGGGCAGATTTATCTCCCAGTGACTGCCATGTCTTTGGAACAGGCTACCAATTCATGTGAAACAGAGCACCTCTATGACTCTGTTCAAGTGGAACCTGGATGAGTGGATGGGGCACCATAAATTCTTCGCAGTAATAACACCCACAAACCTCCTGGACATTGGTAGTCATCACTAAATGCAATATTGGGTATTAACTAGTACCTCTACTGTATTACATTGGGTTTAAATGGCTAGGTTAAAAATGACCTCCAGGTCAATAGCCAAGTAATCACTTATGATCTCCTATGATCTATGATTATGCCTGCCAGGGGCACAAACACACTGGATCTTGTCCTCACTAATATGGGAGACTGCTGCAAATCACTTAGTGTAATGTCCTCTGTGGAAAGGTCAGACCACAAAATGGTCTCCTTTGAAGTAAAAATAAAACCCACAACCCCATCTAATCTAAGAATGTTCAGGCACTACTCTAAGGCTCACAGGCCCATACATGCTATTACCTGATAATGTGACAACATTTCAAGCCCCCACAACCCCTGAGAACTTTGCTGTCTCTGGACAACTGTTCATAGAAACTTTATACAAGTATGCTAACAGCTGCATAGAGGAAGCTGTGCCCACCAGGAATAAGTACAGAAGTAGCTAACAAAAAGGAAGAAAATCATGGCAAAAAATTAAGAGGTGTACCACCCAGCAGGATAAAAGCATTCTCAAATTAAACAAACGATTCAGTGTAAAAATAATGTCTACCAAAGCCAAATTTAAGGTCAAATTGGCCTCCCAGACCAAAGGACAACCACAAGACATACTGTAGCTATATCTGTAACCTGAAAGACAATACACAAATGTGTGCAGAGCTCATTGTTAATGCAGCCATTTATACCGAGCCAGAAGATATAAAAAAATTAATGGCAGACAAATTCAGCTCTAATTTTGGTCCTCTCACCTTCTCAATCTCCTTCTAAAAAAATATCATCAAATATAACCACCCTGCTATCACTAGGAACAGGTCTTTAATGTCTGCTGTAAGGCCAAGAACACTGCATTGATGGGCCCAGGCATGAAACATGATCTATCAGGCCCTCCGGATTGCTGTTTAAACTCTAGCCGCCAAACAGGCATTGTGCCTATTGAACGGTAAACAGCAATAGTCAGCTCTCTGTCCAAAGGTGGGCCATCTACAGACCCTGGAAACTATAGCCCCATAATCCCACTAGTGTCATATGTAAATCCATGGAAAAAATTATCATGAAAATGATTGATAATGACACAGGAAACTTCCAGACACTAGACCTAACCCAGGTGGGTTTCGTCAAGCACAGCTCTTGCTTCCTGCTTTGGTTCATAGATTCATAGGTTGGTACTAGGCTATCGACCCTAGGGCCTATACAAGCCTAGCTATAACAATTCCCTGGCTATTTCTTCCCACACTATTTACTTCCCTGGATCGCTGTCTAGCAGGGCGACTGACGTGATCCCCAGGGTGAATTTCCTTCCTCCCATCCAATCATCAAGGTTCATTTTGAAGAGGGCCAAAGAAGCTCGCTGCTTGACATGTATGGGCAGTCTATTCCAAGATCTGGGGAGTCTCTGGGTCAGGAACCTATCCCTCCATCATGTTTTGTTTATTGTGATGACAATGTTTAGATCCCTGGAGCATGTGGCTCTGAGGGATTGGGATTTCTTTAAGTGTAGCATGTCCAACAGCTCTGGGTTTGACATGGCCTTGTATGTTAAGCAGAGATCGCCTCAGAGTAGACAATATGCGACATGAGTATAGCTGGAGTTTTTTAAGGTGGTCAGCATAGGGCATCTGCTTTAGGCCTGTGATTCTTTTAGTGAGGTATTTCTGCGGCCTTTCCAGTTGTTTCAGATGTCTTGAGATGTACATACCAAATGGGGCATTGTATTCTATAATGGGTCTAATGAGGGATGAGTACAGTGGGACAATAACCTCCTTTTTTCTTGATGAAAATCCCTTAGTGATGAAGAGTGCCACATAGAAGGATTTCCTGACTGTTGTGGTTATGTGGTTATTGAAGGTGCAACCACTGTCCACCTGTTTTCCTAAGTCTCTTATCACACTTTCGGTGTTTAGTGTACTGCCACCTATGTGGTAATTCATGAGTACATGTTTTTTCCCAAAGGGGATAACTATACATTTCTTGGCATTGAGCTTGAGCCCATGGCTCTGGCACCAAGCATCTGTTTCTGTAAGGCCCTTCTGTAGAATATCCACATCATTTGGGGATTCAATAATGGCTCCCAGTTTGCAGTCATCTGCGAACTTTGTTAGCCAGAGTCCCTTAGTGTTGGCTTGTACATCAGAGAAGTAGATGCCAAACAAGAGCGGTCCCAGGTCTGAACCCTGAGGTACTCCACTTGTCAGTTGTCTGGAGCTAGATTTGGAGTCAGCTACTTTTACACTGTGGGTTCTGTCAGTAAGCCAGTTGGTAACCCATCAAGTGATGTACGGATTAATGCCCAGCTTAGTAAGTTTATCTATGATTCCAGAGTGGGAAATGGTGTCAAAGGCCTTGGCAAGGTCCAGATAGGCTGTGTGGACTTGCCTTACCCTCGTCCACAGCTCTGGAGACTGATTTGAAGAAGTCAATCAGGTTCAGGAGACAAGATCGGCCCTTCACAAACCCAAACTGGGTGGGGTCCAGTGTTTTAAGGCTGCCAATGTCTTTGTTTATAAGTTCCATGATAATACGTTCCATGGCCTTGCAGATCAGGCTCGTCACACTGATGGGGTGTTAGTTCCCGGGATGCAAGGTGAATCCCCCCTTGTGGAGTGGGATAACTGTAGCCGTACGCCACTCAGTGGGCATGAAACCTGAGGTGAGGGTATGATTAAACATGTCACTTAGGTGAGGTGCCAGTTCATTTTGTAGTTCATGTAGTACACAGCCCAGGATGTCATCTGGTCCCATGGATGCTGTATTCTTAGCTTTGGAGAGTGCATTTTTTACCTCTGTGGTCGTTATTAATGGAATTTGGCAATCTTCCAGTATTGAGATGGCCCATTTAGGGGGTGAGAGGGGGGGTGAAGTTGGCACTGAATCGATCTGACAGGATATTGGCAATATCCTTGGGATCAGTATATTTAATGCCATTCTGTTGTAGCTCAGAGCAGATCTGAGCATTGCCATTTCGATTCTTGATATAGTTATAGAATGCCTTGTGGTTGTCTTTGGAATCTTTGGCAATTTTATTTTCGTGGTGACAAAACAATGGATGAGGGCAAAATGTTTCACACTGCCTACCTTGACCTGGCCAAGGCATTTGACACAATACCCCACTAAAGAATTGGTTGACAAACTCAAGAGGTTAGGTGTAAACCTTTATGTTATCTGGTGGTTACCCAGCTGGGTCACAATAAGACTGTTTTTAAACACCTACATGCATGTGTGTGTATGTGTATTTGCAAATGTATATAAAATATGTGTCTATTTTACATGTAATATACACACAGGTGCACACACACGTGTACATACACACTGCCCCATACAGTACTGATGGACAGATGCAGCTCCTAAATGCTTTATCCTAGGCATGGACCCACTCAAATTACCTATGGTATGACCCCAGTTATTCTCATTAGGGGTAATATGTAATTATCAGCCATGGGACACGTAAGGCCAATCTATAACCAAATGGGATAGATTATTTCAAACACAAAAGGGGAATTAGCTAGGTAAAATGGTCTGCAGGAGCAGGTACCCTAGTACTTACCTTATCTATGAACCTGTAATCTTACATTTCAGATGCACATATAAAAAATGCAAAAAAAAAAAAACTCACCTAAAACTTGCAATGCTTTACAGATCCAAAAACTGTCTCACCAACACAACTACAGCTACACTCTCCACTAATTAACACCTCCACTCACTAGTTTATGGAGCACCCATTCCTACTAACATCCAGTCAGCATAAAAAGCAAAATTTGAGCAATGCTATAATAAGCTGGCTAAATTATCCCCTTTCAGAACCTAGTACTGAATAACACTGAAAGCCTAAATTGGTTAGAACTAAACCCATCAACTAATGTATACAGAGCTTCTTCACACCTACAACATTAGCCACCTACAACATTAGCCAGCAATTATCTGCTTGTCCAGTAATAAATACCATTCTACACAACTATGTCCGTACTCCATTACTATGATTCTGTGAGGAAAACCCTTTCTGTTCACAGCCCTATCAAATCTGCAAGCCGTGATCTATATTTATACCATGTTGCTAAGGCTTGAGACTCCTTATCTATATCCATCAGATCAATACCCTCCCTCCAGTCCTTCAAAACCATTCAGAAGTACTTTTTAGCCAAAATCTGTCAAGGTTTTTGTCCACCCCCAGGATAATGATATTCCTAAATATGAACAACTTCCTAATTATACATTACACTTCCTGACTCACCCTTTTCACTCACTTCCCAACTTTATCTAGATAAAAATGGACAACTACCCAGTTAGACTTTCCCGGTAGTCAGACGTCAGTAAACAAATATCATGCTTGACCTTGTCCTTACAAATGTTTCCCCTGCCTGCACCCCACTAATGTAGTGTATTGTAAAATATTATAATATAATATAATATAATATAATATAATATAATATAATATAATATAATATAATATTACAACTTGTGATTTCAACAGTTGCCCAACTGAAAACCAAGAAAAAAACTACACCCAGATAATGAAATCTGTGGAAATAATGGGCCACCCACACTACAAGAAAAATTATCAGACTGAAAAAATATGAAAGCAATATTACTGGTCATTAATTGCTTCATACTGCTCAACTCTCCATGATTTTGCCTCATGTTATTACCCTTCTCCTTATAAAATGTTTTGATTTTCTGGTAAATCACTGAAGATTACAGTCTGTAATGTCAAACATTAGAGTTTCATACTTAGTCTTTAGGAAATCCATGTTCAAAATAGATTTGTGCTGTTTCTGTACTATGTATTTGTATTTCTCTGGAGCTTTTCTCCAAAGGACTCCATTGAAAATGGGCTCCTTGTAGCCCAAATGGACTATCCTGGAAAACAAACTGCAAATAAATTAAATAAATCTGGTTGTTCTCCAACTAATGTGAATTAGGGTAATTAAAAGTTATACATGATTTTGGAGTTGTAAAGACTCTGGTAGTCATTACTCTAGTATAAACCTATGAATAGTACAGTTTTGCACCTACCATAAATGTAGATGTTCGAGGATCCACATTGCTGCAGTCATAACCTGTGGGTAGTCCGCTGTCCTCGGTCGGCCCGAATACCAAAGTGTCGGTCATGGTCGCTCAGAGCTGACGTCAGTACGCAGTAGTACTTAAGCGCCTGGCCGACGCCATATCCTCAGTCTTTCTTGCCCCAGATGTCAGAAGGCCTAAAAAGGAAAGGCCATAGCCAAAATAGAAAGCACCCCACAACCAACCTAGAAAAAATAATAATTATCCCAAAAGAAACACAGCAACCCCAAACTATAGAGGGGAAGGAGGGAGGGAAAATTGGACTGCAGCAATGTGGATCCTCGAACATCTACATTTATGGTAGGTGCAAAACTGTACTATGTTCTTCGTCTCACATTGCTGCAGTCATAACCTGTGGGTAGAATCCCAAAGCAAAGGTAAAGGGAGGCTGGCAAACTAAAAAGCATTAGGAGCTGCTAACATGCCCTGTAAAACTGCAGTGGCAAACCCAGCCCTAGACTTAGAATAAAGAGGGAGATGGTAATGTTTAGTAAAAGTGTGCACTGAACTCCAAGTAGCTGCCTCCAAAATATCCTTAGTAGCTACCCCTTAAAAAGGCAGTAGATGTGGCAGTAGCCCTAGTGGAATGAGGTCTGATCCCAGCAGGAACATCCTTTCCATGATGAGAATAACAAAAAGCAATACAATGGCCAATCCACTTAGAAATAGTTTGCTTTGAAACAGCTTTCCCTTGTGAACCCAAAGCAAAAGAAATAAATAACTGTTGAGTCTGCCTGAACTCTTTAGTTCTGCTCAAATAATAGCGTAACTGCCTGTGAATATCCAAAGAATGCAAGACTTTTTCCCCTTTATTTTGGGGATCAGCATAAAAAGTGGGCAAATGAATAGACTGGTTTAAGGCCACATTAGAAATAACTTTAGGCATAAAAGTAGGGTTAGTATGCAAGGACACCCTATCCTTATGGAATATCAGGAAGGGTTCAACTGCCATGAGAGCCTGTAATTCAGATACCCTCCTAGCAGACGTAATGGCCAACAAAAAAGCAGTCTTCCAAGACAAAAACTTCAACTCAGACGTAGCTGCAGGTTCAAAAGGAGGTAAAGTAAGCTTTTCCAACACAAAATTGAGATCCCAGGAAGGAGTAGGAGCTCTACGTGGGGGTCTTAAGTTCTTTGCCCCTCTAAGAAACTGTTTAAACAAAGGGTGAGAAAATAAAGGAGGGTCACAATCATAGTGAGCAGAAATGGCTGCAGCATGAACTTTCACGGAGGAAAAAGACAAACCCTTGTCTAGTAATTCAGTAAGGTACTGTAGTGTAAAACTCAAATTAGGCACTGAGACATCAAAACTCTTTGCTGTGCTCCAAAGAAAAAATCTCCTCCATTTATCAGCATAAACTTTTCTAGTACTAGGCCGTCTGGCTTCCAAAATGACATTCAAAACCTGTTGAGGAAGCTGAGACCCCCCAGGGTCTAAAACAGAATACGCCAGGCTGTTAGATGCAGGGACTGTACCCTGACATTGAGAAAATGATTGCTTGACTGGGACAACAGGTGAGGAATCGGAGGCAAAGGCCAAGGAGGCTCCTGAGCTAAACTCCTCAGCAGAGGATACCAGTGCTGGCGTGGCCAATCCGGTGCTATTAGAATCATGCAAGGCTTGTCCTGCCTGACTTTCAAGAGTACCTTGGGAAGGAGAGGCAGAGGAGGGAAAGCATAGATGTGAAGGTTGTTCCAACTGAAAGATAGAGCATCCACTTTCCAAGCTTTTGGGTGAAACATCTTTGTGCAAAATTTTGGCAGCTGGAAATTTAGTGGAGAAGCGAACAGATCTATGTCTGGAGTTCCCCAAGCCACTGTCAACTGTTGGAATACATGAGGATCCAATTTCCACTCGTGGGGATCCACAATTTGTCTGCTCAATACATCTGCTAAGGAGTTCTGTGCTCCTGGCAGAAACCATGCTTGAAGAGTGATGTGCAAACTCAGAGCAGTCTCCCACAATATCATAGCTAGTCTGCAAAGAGGGTAAGAATGGGTTCCCCCCTGCTTGTTGATGTACCACATGACTGTTGTGTTGTCTGTTTGAATCAACACCTGTCCTGGTTGAAGTAGGTCCTTGAAGGCCATCAGGGCAAATTGGACTGCTAACATCTCCTTCATGTTGATATGCAAATGCTGTAGTCTGGGAGGCCACGTGTCTTGAATCCATTTCCCATTGAAGTGTGCTCCCCAAGCCAGGTCTGAGGCATCCGTCGTTAAGATCTGACTCGCCTCTGGTCGGGTCACAGAGAGTCCCTTGTTTAGGTGACATTCCTGAGCCCACCACAAGAATTCCTTCTGGATGCAAGGTATTATCTGAATGACAGTGTCCAAATCGTGGCAGTGTTGAGTCCATACACTTTTGAGATACCATTGTAGCTTCCTCATATGCAATTTGGCATTGGGAAGCACCAGAATGCAAGATGCCATGAACCCCAAGGCTTGAAGGACTGTCCTTGCAGTCAGCCTGGACATTACTGACAATTGCTGGAAGTATAGGTGAAGATTTCTTTGTTTGTCCGGGGTCAAAAAAGCCATCTGAGAGGCTGTATTCAGTCTCACACCCAGAAAGCACATGTCTTGAGAGGGTACTAGACTGGACTTTGTTTCGTTCACAGAATACCCTAGGCACCTTAAAACTGCCATTACATACTGTAGATGTTGAAGTAACTTGTCTTTGTCTTGAGCAAGAATCAGGCAATCGTCCAGATAAGGATAAATTTGTATTCCCTCAGTCTTAAGAAAGCTATTACAGGAGCCAGAACCTTTGTGAACACCCTGGCAGTAGATAAGCCAAAGGGCAATGCAGAGAACTGATAATGAAAAGTACCAGCCCGAAAACGCAGGAATCTCCTGCAGCTGGGCCTGATAGGAATGTGAAGATAAGCCTCTTTGAGATCCAGAGTTACCATCCAGTGATCTTTGCCTAGCAGAGGCAGAAGTTGCTGTAATGTTAACATCTTGAACTTTGGAATGTCTAGGTATGTATTGAGAATGGACAAATCCAGGATTGGCCTCCAAGTGTTTCCTTTCTTTGGCACAAGGAATAGGCGAGAATAAAACCCTAGGCCTATTTCTGACGGAGGTACCACCTGGATTGCCCCCATCTGCAAAAGCAAAGAAATTTGTTTGTGAGCCTCCAGCCTTTGCTGAGGAGGTACATCTGGCATGCCTTTGAAAGGAGGAAAAGTGTGAAAATAAAACTTGTAGCCTTGATTTATTATGTCCAACACCCATTTGCCCTGGGTGACCAAATGCCAATTTTGTTTGAAAAGTGCCAACTTTCCTCCTAGAGGAGCTGCCAAACAGGAAGAATCTGGCAGCTGGAGATACAGGTCATTGGGTCTGTTTACGAAAAGGCTGACCCCTGCCCTCACCAGAAGATTGTGCAGGAGAACTCCAAGTCCTAGGTCTGAAAGAACCCTGAGCGTGAGCCCTGCCCCTACCACGTCTAGACCTGCCCTTAGACTGAAAATCTGAAGAAGGGTAAGACCATCCTCTTGCAGGCCAATTCCTGCTAAACTTAGGGGGCTGCACTTGCAAAAATTCCTTAACCGTCTGCATAGACTTAGCTTTGTCTTCCATCTTTTTCAAAACTGACTCCACAGGAGAACCAAAAAGAACTTCAGATTGAAGAGGAGCATCCAAAATTCGAGCTTTAACATGCTCTGACAAATTTTGATCCTTAAGCCAGGCATGTCTACGAATAACTGAACCAGTAGCAGCCACCCTGGAAGAAGCCTGAAGAGCATCGAAGCCACACTGTAAGGAATGCTTACCAACTTGATCTGAAGCATGAACTAAGTCCTGCAATTCCTTACACTCTATACCCACAGATAAAGCATCTACCTTAGATTTCAACTGACCTAACAGAAAGTTCTGATACTTCAGCATATGAAACTGGCAATTTAAAGCCCTCATAGCTAACGTGGAGGAGGTATACACTTTTTTACCCCACCTATCCAAAGCTCTAGAATCTTTATCCAGAGGAACTGGATTCTTAACAACAGAAGCCCTGACACCCTTAGGCCCTTGAATAATAGTTTCCGGGTCAGCTCTAGGACTCTTATACAAATATTTATGTGCCTCTGGAACTCTGTAATACCTGTCTGGCTTGACAGGGGCAGGGGGTAAAGAATCAGGATTAAGGGAAGCTTCAGTAAAAACATCCTGAACAACATCTAAAACAGGGGGAATAGCCAAAGGTCTATGTTGTGGCAAAAACAAAAATTCCCTAAGCCTCTTACGAGAATCTGAAAAATCCTGACCTTCCCACTTGAAATGCTCCCTCATGAAGTGCAAGGTTTCAGAAAAGGAAAAATCCTCTGGAGGAGAAGCAGAAGGACAGGAATCCTCTGCATCCGAATCAGAATAGGGAGGAAAATCCTGAATATCCTCAGCTGAGGACTCAGAGTAATCTGAGGAATGCTCCAATCCAAAAGAAACACCAACAACGAAAATTGCAGCCAACTGGAAAAAGTTTTTACTTCTTTTTAGACAGATTAAACAATTAAACAATTAGATGAGTAGATGGGCAGACAAAAAGAAAAATAAAATTGAGAATCATGGAACATATGGGAGATATCAGGAAGAGTAGACTTGATAGTCCAGTAGCTAACCATTTTCATCAATTTCATAATGGTGAATGTGAAGATCTTGTATTTAGTGTTTTGGCAAAACCAGAGGGGGGTGGGGGGGCAAACACTAATTTTCAGAAAAAATTACTGAGAATGGAATCTAACTTTATAATAAATTATAAAACCCTGTTTCCAAATGGTATGAATTTAGAAATTTAAATATTAATGTATAAAAGTTTGCAATATGTTATGATAAATAATATTATAGATTAATAGTAATACATGTTAAATTTGAAAGTTTTTTAAAAACTGCTTAATTGATGAACTCATCTAATTGTTTAATTGTTTAATTGAAATGACTGGTGTAGATATAAGCTGGTGTGATTTAAAATAATTTATTCCAATGAAGGCGAAGGCCGAGGTAACAGAATCTGTCTAAAAAGAAGTAAAAACTTTTTCCAGTTGGCTGCAATTTTCGTTGTTGGTGTTTCTTTTGGATTTTTCTTGATGTGTGTTTCTTTATTATTTGAATGCTCCAATCCCTCTAAATCTGTCTCCACCCTAGGTCTCTTCTCTGGAGGGGGCATAGAACCCCTGATCAAAGTAATCAAATCCTCTGCCATTTTCAACATATGTTTTTTAGGAACAGAGCCCGAAGAACTAGGACTGTGGCCTGTACCAGAAAGACCAGGTCTAGCCTTAGCAGGGCCTCTAGTGATAGAAGTAGAAGGCCTAATAACCTTTTGTAAGGATGGAACCACAGAAACTTGAGAAGCCCCCTCGGCCTGACCTAACTCCTGAGAGGCCAACTCCTGTAATAGTAAAGGTTCCCCCCTGGGATTCAGCCGAGGCCTTGGCTGGATCCACAGACTCAACCATAGATTCCATAGAACCGGCGTCCGCAACGGACGACTCATCCGGTTTAGACTTTAAAGATTTATCTTTTCGCTTCTTTGCGGTAGCGGGCATCGGAGGATCCGACGGCATGTTGTAGTTACACCGCTTACCGAAAACAAGCCTAGCACAGTCTAATCTGCGTTTAATGGTGCGCTTATTAAATCTAGCGCAAAAGCGACACCCGACTACGTCGTGCTCAGACCCCAAGCAAGGAATACAGAGAGAGTGATAGTCCCTATGAGGTATCTGTTTCCCACAAGAAATACAATTATTAACTTTTTCTGACATCCGGATTAACTGAGGCAAGAAAAGACAAAAATATTCCCCAACGGGGTACTTAGCCCAACTTGGTCTTCAGTCTGAAACTCGAAAAATGAAAATTTCAGAACGCCGAACGGCACTTGCAAATGCTGCTTCTGCTTCGGACCACGCGGCAAGAAAGACTGAGGATATGGCGTCGGCCAGGCGCTTAAGTACTACTGCGTACTGACGTCAGCTCTGAGCGACCATGACCGACGCCAGCCTAACACTTTGGTATTCGGGCCGACCGAGGACAGCGGACTACCCACAGGTTATGACTGCAGCAATGTGAGACGAAGAACATCTACTAGTTATCTACAAAACATGGCACAACAGTACATGGAATGCATCAGTCATACTTATTTCTTCCTACAACATATATTCCAAATTCAAGAGTTGACATAAATAATGAGAGACAATCTAAATAACCTCATACATAAAAACGTACCACTAACCTGTAGCATCCTTCACTAGGCTTGTAAGCATGTACCAGAATGTCTCACTGGAGCCATCCATGTTCTTGTGTGAAGTGAACCATTGTTTCCTTTGAGACAGCAGGAAAATCTACCCAGTATCTGAGCAGTAAAACATGGTCATAATCACTTTCACATACCACTGGAGCTACAGCAGTAGGAGGTAAAGTGACAACTCTGTTTTCACAACCCCTCAACAAAACTAATTCTGAAGTTATTGTCACTATCCACAAAAGGAAAAGACAATAAATATTGTACAAAATACATAAATAACAAGCCACACTAACACCTTCAAAAATGAATGTATCTTCTTAGTAGGGCTAAAATCCTGCAGAGCAAAGCAAAAAGAACATGGTAAACCTCATAGAAAACCATACTACCAAGCAATCAGTGAAAAAATAGCCAGTTAGGAATGGAGATAACACTCTTCCATTAACACAAACACACAGTGAAATTATTGCACAAGTCAGAGGTTCATAGGTAGATACTAGGCTATCGGCCCTAGGGTCTATACAAGCCTAGCCAAAAAGGTACCCTGGTTTTTGCCACCCAAGAAAATTATTTTCCTGTGCCCCTGTCGAGCAGAGCCACAGAGGTGATCCCCGGGGAGAATTTCCTATTTCCCATCCAATCATCAAGATTTTTCTTGAAGAGTGCTAATGAGGAGCTTTGTTTGATATAGATAGGTAGTTTGTTCCAGAGTATGGGAAGTCTCTGGGACAGGAATCTATCCCTCCAGCATGTTCAGTTTATTGTGGTGACAAGGTTTAGGTCCCTACAGCGTGTAGCTCGAAGGGATTGGGATTTCTTTAAGTGGAGCATGTCCAACAGCTCTGTGTTTGACATACCTTTGTATGTTTGACAGAGATCGCCTCTGAGTAGGTGATATGCAACGGAGTAAAGCTGGAGTTTTTAGAGACGGAATATGTAGGGCATCTGTTTGAGGCTGGTAATCCTCTTTGTGAGGAATTTCTGCGGCCTTTCCAGTTGTTGTAGATGTCTTGTGAGATACATATCAAAAGGGGCGCTGTACTCTATAATGGGTCTAAAGAGTGCCAAGTAGAGGGGAACAATGACCTCTTTTTTCCTGGCTGAGAAACCTTTTGTGATGAGGTGTGCCATGTATAAGGATTTCCTGACTACTGTGGTGATGTGATTATCAAAGGAGAGACTACTGTCCACCTGTGTCCCAAGGTTTCTTATCACACTTTCTCTGTTAAGTAGACTACCACCTATGTGGTAGCTCAAGGGTACAGAGTTTTTACCAAAGGGGATGACAATGCACTTTTTGGTATTGAGCTTGAGGCCATGGCTTTGACACCAGGCATCTGTCTCAGTGAGGCCCTTTTGTAGGATGTCCACATTGTTAGGAGTTTCAATTATGGTTCCTAGTTTGCAGTCATCTGCGAACTTCATTAGCCAAAGACCTTCTGTGTTAGCCTGTACTTCAGAAAAGTAGATACCAAACAGGAGAGGACTCAGGACTGAACCCTGTGGTACTCCACTTATCACTGGTCTGAAGTCACAGTGTGGGTTCTGTCAGTGAGCCAGTGGGCATCCCATCTTGTGACATAGGGATTTATACCTAGTTTAGTGAGTTTATCTATAATTCCAGAGTGGGAGATGGTGTTAAAAGCCTTGGTGAGATCTAGATAGGCTGTGTGAACCACCTTACCCTCATCTATGGCTTTGGTGACTGCTTCAAAGAAGTCTATCAGGTTTAGGAGACATGATCTGCCTTTTACAAACCCAAAATGGGTGGGGTCCAGAGTTTGGAGATTACCAATGTCTTTGTTTATAAGTTCCATGATGATACATTCCATGGCCTTGCAGACCAGGCTCATTAGGCTAATGGGGCGGTACTTCCTGGGGTCAGTGGTGGCTCCTCCTTTGTGGAGTGGGATAACCATCACTGTGTGCCATTCAGTGGGCACAAAGTGAGGCTATGATTGAACACAGTGCTTAGGTGGGGTGACAGTTCATTCTGTAGTTCATGTAGAATGCAGCCTGGGATGTTGTCAGGTCTCATGGATGCTGTGTTCTTGGCTTTGGAGAGTGTGGTTTTTACCTGTGCAGCCGTGATTACAGGAACTTTGCATTCTTCCGGTATAGAGATGGGCCCTTTAGGGGGTGAGAAGGGGGGGGTAAAGTTAGAGATGGGCCCTTTAGGGGGTGAGAAGGGGGGGTAAAGTTAGTGCTGAACCTATCTGTCAGGATGCTGGCAGTATCAGTTGGCTCTGTACGTTTAGTGCCATTGTGCTGTAACTCAGAGCAGATCTGAGTGTTGCCATTGAGATTCTTCTTCAAAATTCTTAATAAAAAAAACAGTATTAATTTAATAAGAAATGCTGCACTAACCTCTTGTCCAACCTTCCCTTATGACTGTGAGTTCCACAACTAAGCAGAATTCTGTAGAAAGCGACACACATATTTCATAAAACAGCATACCCACCCCCCCCAAAAATTAAGCCAAGCCTTGTCTGTCCACATGATGCACTTAGACAACATCTGACTTTACTACTTTGTAATGAATGCATGAATAGATTACTCTGGTTAACACATTCAGATAAATACATACATTGAAATGCATAAGGCATTTTTAACAGCTCAGCATTTAAATGTCTCAGTCAATGAAATGAAAGTCAATACCAAGCCAGAAACCAATGCAATTAGCACCTCATCAAGTTGAATTGGACCATTTTCACCTCTGCTGGCACCTATTGTTTAATCCAGTATGTCCAAGATCAAAAACACTTAACAGAAAGCCAAGGATGACTGTAGCAATTATAGAATAATTAACATGCAAAACCAATTCACTCAGGTTTCTCTTACCACAAACTGAAAATCATGCAACTATTTTTATATAATTAGTCAACGTTTTAATGTAATAAACTATAAGAAACTGAATTTTGCACTTCAGACCAACATCTGCAGAAAATGATAATAAACCTATGTATTTTTAAGTACCCTATTTATAGGCTGGTAACACACTTGGAACAGATGGGAAAAATAATTTCAATGAAAATCAGGGGAACCACAAATAACAGCTGCCCAAGAGGAAAGCTGAGAAACAGAGGCTGGCTTGAGAGGAAACGTATTCTTTGCAATGACATGCTTTATAAAGCAGGACAGCAGGAATTTGTGTTGATAATGGCTGACCTGAATGCACATATCAGGACAGACAGAATAGGATATGAGGACTGAATAAAGCAAACACTGCTTGCACCATGGTCTCGAATAAAACTGATGAAATCCCTGTGTAAGGGAAGAAAGCGCTCAGTCTGTGTGTGTTTCTTATTTTTATCTACAATAAAGGTTTGTTCGAGACTGTGGTGCAAGCAGTGTTTGCTTTATTCATTACTGGTGGTTTCAGCACTGTTACTGCTTTTGGACATGAGGCTGCAGGGGTCCAGTAAGTCATATTATTGACTATTCAGGGGGTACCCTGGGATGTTAATGGAGCCCATTGAGGCTGTGTTCCTGGCTTTAGTGAGTGCAGCCAGGAAATGCTCCTAGTCATAGTTGGTGGGGTTATGTTTGAGGATACTATTGGGGGGTGGTGGTTGGAGGTGAGAGAAGGTAAAGTTGGAACTAAATTTGTCCGCTAACAGGTTCTCTATATCATCAGTCTCTGAGAATGTGGAACCATTAACCACCAGTTCAGCACATCACTGTGTGCTGCCCTTGAGGTTTCTGGCATAACTGCAGAAGGTCTTATGGTAACCTTTCATCTGGAAGGATATCTTAACCTCAAAGTTGGCTTCCCTTGACCTAATTAGCCCTCTTAGATGTCTATTTTCTTTGAAGAGAGAGTTTTTATATTTATGGGAATTACCCTACCTGATTGTGCCATCATTTTTTCCTTTTGTTGTATATCCTGTTTAATTTGGGATGCCACCAGTCAGTCAAGGGTGCCCGCAGGCAGGTGCAAGGGAGTGCACTTGCACCCCCCTGGATTTTATTAATCTATCTGGCAAAACAATGCATTTTCTCATCATTTTAACATCTCCGAACAATGCAAGCTTTTTAACTTACTTTTTTCCTTCTGTAAAGTCTGCATCCTTCGGAGGAGACTTTATTGGAGGTTGCAGTCACATGATGCAATTTTAACGAGCCTCTCAATTCCTCCTTAAACTGCATCTCTCCATCTACAACCGTTGGTTGCGTTACGTAGAGTTTGGATGACTGTAGCAGCAGAGAGAACAATTGCAATAGGTAGAGTTAATGATTTATTTTATTACAGAAAATGCATGTGAATTCCCATGATCTTAGTCTGACAACTTCTCACATTAAATGCAGTACTACTTTGAAAAAGTATTATTTCTGTACTTATCGCTGATTCTATAGATTAGAATGTGAGACCTGGGCTACTGCTCGTAACACACTAAATATCAGAAACTTTGATAGATATAATGCATATGTATCCAAATGCCTTGATTAGACTGAAGTAAACAGCGGACACTGAAGTTAATAATATTAAAACTTTCTGCAAACACCTACTCACATCAGAAACGCATGATACACTTCCCTAGTATTCTGGATTGAGGAATCAGGCATTGTCTATTAAAATTAGGTTTTGTGGTCCTTTTCATCAAGACATTAGAAGGCAGCCTTTATTCATTTTGTCGCCTTTGCTGGCAAGTGTTTTGCTTTCTGTCTATTCCCGAAGTTAGTAAAGGTAATGTGGTGGTATTATAGTGGTGCTGGTAAAATGGGCGTGTGTGTTGTGAATATATGTTCTATGCCTCCTCTTTCCTTTAGCCCAATAAAATGAGCATGGATGCCTAGCGTCAGGTACTTGAATTATGAAAAATACCGTTGGTGGAAGCTGTTTGTAGAATGTGTGTACATGGCTAGACACGTATACAAATTGCAGCCCATTTATGTTGCAGCATCTCACGTATTTTACTGCAGCGATGAGGTTAGATGGTGCATTGATGTGTGGACTCGTCTTAGGTTGTGACAACAGTCAGTTGTAGCAGGATAAACCTTAAAGGAGAACCGCACACAAAAACTGAAGGAAAAAAAAAAAAAGGAACATAGGTTTTTCAGCACGAAGCCCTTGGGAAAGGAACAGGGCGACACACGCCAGTCCAGGTCCCAAGACGCGTAGTAGGGGGTTAACGGAAAAGTACCCTTTAAACCACTTCTCAGTGACTGCATTGATATATGCATTCTCTATGGTGAAAAGACCTTGTAGAAGTTGTAGATAGTGGAGTTATTGTTTAAAATTTTATTATTATAAATAATTATTCAAAATTAATAAACTACTAACTACATTTGAAAAAGAACTTGAATAACAATATTTGATTTCATGCCTCTAACAAGTGTAATATACATATTTTATCTAAGTGGGCAGGCTTCTAAAACACACATAATATTTAAATGTTTATTTTAACCAGGAGGAGCACTTGAGTTCAGTAAAATCTGTTGATATAATTTCTTATGTTTACAGCTGATGTTGTAACTTGTATCCCAAAGAACTAGGGATAGGATGTGTTGGATTATATCTAACAACACAGTCAAGTTTAACTACAAAAGAAATTGACACTGTGGACAACTACATTCTTAATTTCAATCTGCCTGTTAATGCTTAGTCTGACTGCTGAGTTTGTTTTTATCCTCGGGTATGATGGCATTAGTTACTAAACAAAATTTTTTAATATTTAAGTGATTATAACACAAATAGACAAATTGGGTCTAGAAAGTTAAAGACCTTCCTTTTAACTTTTTCTCTCTATAAGTAATGAAGGCTAAAGAAACATTAGGTTAACCAATAACCTGGTATCCTTTCTGATGGACAGATATGCACAGTCAGCTCGTGCCATACAAACTTTTACAGTATAGCAATGTCTTCATAGAATTGCATGAGTGTAATAACTACTATTGGGGTAATCCATGCCAAAATTCACTTTTACACCATAAAAGAACATGTTGTAGCTTTATGAAATTGTCATCCACAGCTCACAGCTAAACAGAGGCAAAGAAACCAGATATAATTCATGAGAAGACAAAAGCGGCGTTGATTATCAAATTTTCTACATCCAGTGGCTATAGCTGTAGAGGTAAAGTTATAAATGAGAGGACAACTTTAATGTAACCCATAAGGCTTTGCCCATAGCAGCATTCATTTGCTTGGAGTGTGCTTGATCAATAAAGGGACCTGTTAGTTCCGTGTAAATTAAACATTTTTTTTTTTCCATTCCCATGTTTGTTTAGACTGCCATGTTCCAGAGTATAGCACTGGCAATAACACTTCAGCAGTGGTAATGTTTTAAGACTTCACCCAAATCCCCTGATATTCTACCTTGTGTGCACAATGCTCATACGCATTGCTCACTTCTACTTTTATCCATCTCAAGGTGTGTCATTAAACACTCACTTGTATTTTGCCTTTCTCTCTCAAGATTTTGTTGGCTGGTTGTTAACAAGAACAATGGACAGTCAGTCCTTCATAACCTGAAACCTGAGATTGTACATAATAATGACAATATAATTTCTGTACATTTGTTGACTTTATCTTACACCCGGTAGCTCAAATATTAGTTTGGCATTTTAACGTAAAGCGCACAACTGTGACAATTCTTTGACAAAGGATTTTTTGAAATGTTAGTTTGTTTGTGCATGAATGCATGAATGTGTACATATGTGCATATGATAAATGGTACTTGGAATAATCATTGTGTCTCCTTTAATACACTTTTGTCAGTACAGTAGGTGCAGTGATGAGGATATCATGTGGCTCAGCTTGATCTGTTTCTAGAGTACATTTATGAAGTACATTTGCAAATTTTTTAAACTTAAGCTAAATAGTAATTATCTCTGACATTGCTTTATAATGTATAGAAAACAATTTCCAAGTTATTTTTTGCATATATTTTTATGTAAACTGAGATATCACCATCTTTAGTCCCTGTCTGTGTAGTAGCTGGTCTGAATGACTGAGTAAATCAAGTTATTCTTCAAGGGCAACAGGCACCAAATTTGTAAATGAAACACTGAAATATAAAGTTGTTTTCTAGCAACAACCTCTTCATTGGTTTCAGACCTCTTTAATGTGGAATTATTCAAATGACTTTTACTTCTGCAGAGATTCTGCATATTGATTGATATTGGTGGATTGTATGGCAGAAGTTTAGTGGCCCTTTATGGTTGAAATGTTCTGAATTGGGAAGTTTGTCATCACTAGTTCATAAGATTTGTTTCATTGCTTAATGAAAAAACACTAACAAGTGGTGCTGTATTATACAAGGGATATAATTAAATTATTATATAGCATAATTAATACAATCGGGAAGGTGAATCTTAAGACCTTTTGCATGGTTCTAAAAATGTGTGCAAGGAGCCTATGATGATTTAAAAACGGCCCAAAGGTAAACTTAACCTGCCACTGGCCAGATGCATTTTCTTTGAATGTGGGTTTCAAAGGTAGAGAAGTTTTAATGTTAAGTCTGTTTTCATTGTAAGACTATTGCTTTGTTTAGGTTTAGTAAATGTCTATCAGTGTTTGTGCTATAAAATTTGAAATAAAAGTTGTAAATTAAATCTAAATATCTGTAATCATTGTATAAGTAAAGCAAAATAGTATGCACTCTGAGATTTTAACAGTGTTTATGGCAAATGGGGAGAAATAGCCAAGTAATGGGACACTGGAATGGCTGTGGGAGGGGCTGCGTGGGGAGGGGTCTGGGTTTGCACCCCCCTGCAAAAAATCATGCGTGTTTGTTTCTGGGGCTAGCCCTGAGCTTACTTCTGGTAAGTACAGCAGCCTTTATACAGCCATTGGCATTGTTGTACAGAGTTTTGACAGCAACTGCGCAGAGGCTTTGAATTTTTATAAGGTATCACTTAACAAGTAATTTGCCTTGGAATAGTTCCTAATTGTTACTGGTTTTAATGGGATTATGGAGTTCATTTTGATTTCGAAGGAGACATTTTTATGTCAGACCTTGCCAAGGAGGATGAGACATGATGGCGGGGGGGGGGGGGGGTGCAGCATTCTTCCATATTTGTGAGCAAGAGATTCAGTATTTGGAGCCTCAAGTGGGTGTATTCACTATCCTGCCAAATCACCAAAGATAGCCACTTATCCGTTGTAAAGTCTGTGTGATTGTAAGTGAAAGAAACATGGCCAGCTTGTTACTCTTAAATACACTGCATTCCCACACAGACACACACTCACACAGGCATAACTGTAATGCTGATGATGTTTGCACTAGAAAGTGAAATAAATTATAGCCAGCGTTTTACTCTTATACTGCAACAAACACACAAGCATAAGCTGTTGTTTTGCACTTATTTCAGCAAACAGCAATACACTGTGCAATACTTGTACTGCCCCAAAAGATCAATGAATGTTGTTTATCAAATAGCAGGGTAAGTCACTTTTATTTAGCTCATTAAGGAGTAATGTATACTTGTCACTGTCTTTGATTTCACAGAATGGCCCTGATTTTACCTCATAATTTTTGCTCTGTTCCTCATAAAAGGTTTAACTTGCTATTAAATTATTCAGGATCACAGTCAGTCAATACACCAAGAGTCAAAGTCAAAGAAAACTTTATTGCCATTCAGAACTATACCGCAGTGTAGCTGAACGAAATCACAATGCTTCATTCTCAATGCAGGAAACGGTTGCACATATAGATAGAGAAAAATTAATAAAATATCACAGTAGAAATTTAATAAGCAGCAATTATTAAGTAAAGTAGGAC
Source organism: Protopterus annectens (assembly GCF_019279795.1). NCBI lineage: Eukaryota > Metazoa > Chordata > Ceratodontiformes > Protopteridae > Protopterus > Protopterus annectens. Next base: position 1,520,352,151 of record NC_056746.1, read on the forward strand.
AGCAGTGACCCACACCCATCCCAGAAAAGGAGACAAGGAAGACAAGGAACAATATGAAGCTAATATTGTCAAAGTAAAATTGAAACAATAGCAGCATGTCTATGATTAGACTGAATTATTGCACAGTTTGTATATTGCACTTTACAGTCCTTCAGTGTGTAGATGAACCACCTTAGTATTGCACTTAGTTATTACACATCGAGGGTGGCCTAATGGTTGAGGTGTTTGCCTTACAAACACAAGGTGCAGGGGGATAATTGTCTGTTAGCCTAGTATGAATCTATGAAACTATGAAACTATCTATGAAAATAAGCCCCTTGATAGGCTAGTTATGTAACAGACATCATGGTTCGTTTTTCCAGAGTTCAACAGTCTAACGGAGAGCGGAAAGAAACTGCTTTTAGTCTGGTGGTCTTACAATGCAGGCTTCTGTATCTCCTGCCAGAGGATAGGCGAGTGTACAGACCATTGGCAGGATGTGTTGGATCGCTGGAAATCTTTTTGGCCCTGTCTCGCACTGGCATTTGTGTAGATCTTCCAGAGGAGTAAGGGAGGTGCCAATGATTCTTTCTGCTGACCTTACAACTCTCGAGAGCCTTCCGATCCTGATTATTACAGCTCCCATACCAGACTGCAATGCTGTTGGACAGGACACTTTCAATGGTGCCCCTATAAAAGGTCTGAAGTTTGGAGCTTGGTAAGTTTGCCTTCCTAAGTTTCCTTAGAAAGTGCAAGAGTTGCTGACTTTTTTGACTGTGCTGGATAAGACCAGATGAAGACCCAAGAACTTTGTACTCTTGACCCTTTCCACTGTCATCCCTTTCATCATTAGAGGTTTATGTGGTACTTGATCTTCTGAAATCAACTCCTTTGTCTTGCTGACATTCAGTGCTAGATTGTTGCTGTCACACCAGACCCGTAGTTGATCAGTCTTGTTCCTACAGGCCTCCTCCTCTCCTTCTTTGACCAGGCCTATAACAATAGTGTCATCCATGAATTTGATGATCCTATTCATCTCATGTGTGGCCATGCAGTCATGTGTCAGCAGAGTGAAAAGGAGAGGGCCTAAGACACACCCTGTGGTACTCCTATGTTCAGGATGATACTTCCGCAGCTGTTGTCTCCCACATGAACTTTTTGAGATCTTTCAGTAAGGAAGTTCACAATCCAATTGCATAAATGATAGTCTATGCTCAGTTGAAGTAGCTTCGATATCAGATTCTGAGGGATGACAGTGTTGAAGGCAGAACTGAAATCAATGAATAGCAGTCTTGCATAGCAGTTTTTGCCTTCTAAGTGGGTCAGTGTTTCATGTAGAGCTAGTGAGATGGCATCCCCTGTACTGCGGTTTATCCTGTATGCGAACTGCAGTGCATCCAGTGACGCAGGTAAGATTGAGACTATATGATCTTTGACCAACCTCTCCAGGCACTTCATTACTGTCTAGGTTAAAGCAACTGGTCAGTAGTCATTCAGAGTTATTGGCTGTGGTTGATGTTCTCCATTTTAAGGAGTGCTTTGAGCAAGTGCATTGAGATTTAGACTTCTAGCATTGAACAGCATGACTCTTGGACTGCATTAATTTCTAGCTGTTATGGTGGTAATTTGGTCTTTGGAACACCGCCTAAAAAGGCACTATAGGGGTGGCAAGAGCCTTGGCCAGTATACTGAAGCCCAGGGTTGACAGATGCAGGCCATCTCTGGCAAAGCATTGTGGTCTGTCTGTCCCAGGCAGACAGATACTGGATCCCCTTAGAATGACACCAGAAACTTAGCCAATTGTTGACATAAATCCTTTTCTGTTTGTACTGTGGTATCATTCTGGGTGATGGTAGGATGCTGCTCAGGGCTAGGGTCATACCTGCCTGGGCTACATAATCTGAGACCTCCTCCATGTCTCTTTTCTTGTAGTCCAGGGAGGTACATCTCAGGTAATTCACACCCACGTGTACAATGACAGAGTCATATTTCTACTTGTTTTTGAGGGACCTGAGTGCATGTGTTATGTGGCAAAACCTGGCACCTGACGGGCAGCTGACTGTTACTTTCTCTTATTCAACCTAGTGAGTGGGACATCAGTGTGCCTCATTATCGAGTCACCTATGATGAGTGTGCTGGGCATGCTGTTTTGCCTTAGGGGCTTTGGTTGAGTGGCACACTGTTTAAGAGAGTTATGTGTCTCATGATTAGTGTTGTGTTGTGGTGGTCGAGTGCGTTTCTGCCTTGGAGGTCTCTGCTGTTTGGGTAGATTTTTATTGAGCGCCTCCACAAAGGTGGGTGTGTGGTTTGTGTTTTTATGTGAAGGCAATGCTGGTGTGTGTTCTGGAGGGCTATGTGTTCCGTGTGGTGCAAGTGCTGACCTTCTCCTCTTGACCAGCTATTCCGGTCTTGGCTGGAGAGTGAATGGCTTCCAATTAGGATATATAAGTGCACCTCTCGCAAGTCTGAGTGTTGGGAGGTAAGAGAAGAGGGTTGTCGGTGTACACGAGGCAGTTCCTAAATTGCCTCAGGATGCCCAAGTTCACCAGGTCCTCTGTACCACACTTTTTAGAAAAGATTTTCTCACCATCTTGTCAGAATTTTTCTGGTCTGTAAGAATACCACCTCAGATTCTCCAGGGCAGAAAATCTAGACTCGATGAGCTCAAACTGATGAATAACAGGAATGCACACTTGTATGACCACTTGTATGGTATAGCTATTGATGTGCAGTTTAGTAAACTAATTCTTGAATGCAAATGAAAAGGAAACGTTTCTAAAGCTAGCCATGGGACATCCCTGTTCCTGATGTGTCAGTACATGGATACAGATTACATGAAGACTCAAACCAGGGTACTCATTTTCAGTCAGTGACATTTTGAAGTCTTAAAATCACTGACAGAAGTTAGGTAGTGAGAGTCTGACTGTGACTAGTACATGCAATAGCAGAAAGCATTATAAAGAATGGGCAAAAAAAGAAAATGTCTTAAGAATAGTTAAGGGGGAAAAAAAGAAATCTCTCTCACATACTTTTATATGTTTATGTTGCAGTTTACTGGGTAATATTAAACAGCTGCAGGCAATTCAAACAGACATTATGAGTTTGCATTTACTTGGGTGGTGGGACTTCAGCCTTAGGAATGGCAATAGAAACCAACCACATTAATACCAAATCTATTTTGTAGTAATTCTAACTACATTTTTTTCACGAACATCAAAGATTGTTTCAAAATTATAGCAAAAAGAATGTCAAAGCAAATTATGAAAACAAGTACAAAAACCTTGATGACCTAAACACAATCTACATTCTGGGAGTGAGAACTATTTTTTTTCTGTAAAAACTACTAGTTACTAAATAGAGTTCTTGGTTCATTCACCAAAACTTAAAAAAAAGAAAGTCAGTACCTGACAAAACTGATGTTCATCCATAATTTGAAGTGGGGAAGCTAATATTCTGATAATAACTTTAGCACTATGGCCAGCTGTCCACTTGCAGTAGGCATTAGGAGTATGACCTATCTTCTGTCACAGATTATTGTTTAAATAAGCCACAACTAAATATAGATTCTTGCTTAAATAGCTTGGGAACTAATCAGTTACCTTCAATAAAAAAGTAACTTTGACATGTTAGGAAAAATACAATATAGTTCTGCAGAAAAGAAACTTACAGGGTTAAAGCGGTTCTCCAACAGGAAATCTGATAAAGTTCTGCATGCTTAGTCCAAAGGAACACTGCCAGGCCATGCCTCAAGGGCATCTAGGAGTCTTTGGGTTAAAAGTGATTGTTGACTAAATACTGCAGTTCTCATTAACCACAGTACTGAAATTAAATGTCTATTTTATTATTATAGAACAACATGCTTTTTGTACTGAACAAATTCCAGTGAAACGCACATATGTTGCTTAGTTGTAATTAAGCACATATATCTGCTGTGGTTGATGGTGAATTGTAATGATTTAATTTCTAAAATCATTGAATGATATTACATGGTGTTTAGCCGATTTAATTGCATGATTTAATTCTGCTTATGAATTGCAGATTCTGCCCCCATATACACACAATGCACACGTTCGTTTCTCAGGATAACCTGGGACAGGGAGGAATGGAGGACTTTGTAACAGCTCCAGGGCTCAGGTTGCTGTAGGCAGAACAAGAGAACATTATGATCTGACAGATGTTACGACATTATCACATCCCTCCCCCATAAATGCAGCCAAAATAATCTCAGGGAATCCCTCTAATATTAAAAAAATCAGCAAATATTAATTAAATGCTTTGTAAAAACAGAACATACTGCTCTGTAAAAGCACATTGTCTAAACCAAGCATAAATAACTTTTTACTTATATTTCAGACTTTCGAATTTGAAATACTGGCAACTGTTTTCTCGGCCTGAAGGCAAATGAACTTTGGACTAGGATGACTTGGAAATTCAGTTTACATGTTTAATCATTTTGTTAGCAAGATGAGTGAAATGATAGCTGCAGGTCATTTTCAGTTCTTTTGTTACCTATTCTACCTCCTTCATAGAAGGGATGGCATGCATTTTAAGAAAATATTGGTATATTATTCTTTCAGATGAGGTTTTCAAGTCACCTCACTTTAAAAATTTCTTACAGGAATTATCCGAGGATAGGTAACCATACAATTCACTCAAGGACTTTTGGGGATAAAAGGGTTGATACTAAGTGGAAAGGCCATTGTAGATATATGGAGAAGAATTAAAGTTTTATAATTAATTCACATCATTTTAGTACACCTGACAACCAAAACTGCTATCAAAAAGCAGGTATTTAAGAAGTGAAATGTCTTGGGGATAAATATATATGGCAAACAATTTGTCAGGTTAGACAAAGAGTATAAGAGCATAAAAAGGATATTAGAAATGCTTACCTCTCTAAACTAGTTGTGTATTTTCAAAATATACATAATCAAGATCCCGCAATGTTGGAGCTCTACTAATGCAATTACACTCCAAAACTGGGAAAAGGTAAATGTAAGTGCTCTTCCTAGTGTGAGTCCCAATCTTAACAGTGCTTAACGGTACTTAACAAAAACTTAAGGATGTCCAAGCACTGACTTATTTATTTATTTATTTAACACTTTTACTGGGAAAGTCCAACTTGGAAAAAAGCCAATTTTCAGCGGAGACCTGGGAAGAAACACTCCAGACGCATGTCTTTGAAACATAGGAGGAAACTGGAACACCTGGAGGAAACCATAGGAACGCAGGGAGGACATGCAGACTCCACAAAGAACACACTCCAGCCAAGAATCGAAATGAAGAACCTCTTGCTGTGAGGCAACAATGCTAACGCTGCACCACTGTGCCATCTATCTGTTCTAATTCCTGTTAAGATCAGTCCTGCACAAAGGATAAAATTAGACTGTGCTAGCTGGCAAAGAATCCTAGCAGAAGGTAAAAGAGTGTTTAAAAATATTAGAATGTTACTCTGCCACACTTATAAATAGAAAGTATGGCAGAAAGTATGGCAGAATGACAGGTCTAACAGCTTTTAAAGCCATTACTGCTACAGAGGAGCACACTGCTTCTGCCTGGCTATACTTCTCAGCTGTTCCTGACTTTGCAGAATATTTTATTTTATTTTTTTATTTATTTAACATTTGTTAACTGGAAAAGTCCAACTTAGAACAAAGCCAATTTTCAGTGGCGGCCCAGGGAGAAACACTGCAGATGCATGTCTTTGAACATGGGAGGAAACCGGAGCACCCGGAGGAAACCCACACACAAACGCAGGGAGGACATGCAGACTCTGCACAGAAGGCACCCCAGCCAAGAATCGAAACAGAGAAACTCCTGCTGTGAGGCGACAATGCTACCGCTGCACCACTGCGCCGTCCATATCCCATTTTATCTCATATTTTTCTCTGTCCCTCATAAATATTTTTCATCTTGTGTATCACTGAGTATTACAATCAGTCGATGTCATACATTAGAGTTAAATACTTCTTATTGTTCTGAAAATTCCTGTTGAAGGAAAATCTATTCCACTAACTTTTTAACTGACTAATAGTAATGTCTAAACAGTGCGTCTTGCTTGGATTCTTTGTTCCACCATTATTTTTGGATTTGTCCATAATTCTAAAGCAAAGAAGTTGAGAGGTATACTGCTGTCTGCAGCTTTCAAAACCAGTGAAACATTTTGCATTCCTGTCCTTCCTTCCTTCCTTCCTTCCTTCCTTCCTTCCTTCCTTCCTTCCTTCCTTCCTTCCTTCCTTCCTTCCTTCCTTCCTTCCTTCCTTCCTTCCTTCCTTCCTTCCTTCCTTCCTTCCTTCCTTCCTTCCTCTGATAGTACAATGGAGTACAGGGTGGCACAAGGGATAGCACTGTTGCCTCACAGCAACAGGTTCTCTTGTTTGATTCTTGACTGGGGTGCCTTCTGTGTGGAGTCTGCATGTCCTCCCTGTGTTTGCGTGGGTTTCCTTCCACATTCCAAACACATGCAGTAGGTGGATTGGTCAAAATTGGCCATAGGTGTGAGTGTGTGTGGTACAGAAGAACAGCCACTGTAAGGCTAGCCACCCAGTGGTGTGAATCTTGGCTCTAGACGAAAGTCAATGTTGTGCTGACACCCCGACCCCATGTGTAAAAATGGGTAAAGAAGTTGTGTTTGGATGGATAGTACATGGAGTAGATAAAGGTCAATGCACTAAAAAAAAATTACAATTGAGTCACTGATCATAATATTTTATTATGCATTTTTACATGTTTGCGAAGATTCACCTCTTAAGCTTTCCTGTCAATGTGAATTTCTTGGCATACAAGTCTCAAACACATAACAAGGTGGTTCTCATCAGAGACTCAATCATAATCTCTAAATTATGTATGTTTTCCCTAATCTAAATCTCTTTTTTGGATGTAAATTTCTTGTTAGGAAAGGAAGCTTAGTTCCTATCTGTATATGAAATTCCTTGATAAAACAGTTTAAATAAGGAGTTGTTATGAAATATTTGCTGTGAAAGAGATTTTTGCATATTTATTTAATGTAAGCTATTTATACTCTGTTTTGGTATTTGAAACAATTCCTTATGTGCTAGTTTTTGTATCTGTTCTTGTCATAATAAACTGCAGTTAACATTTTTGTTTGTCCTCTTTTGAGTGGTTTCTTCTAACTCTTTGTTGCTGTTTGTTAATGAATTTTAAAACTGTTTAGACGAGTATAGCCGAGGTGAAAGTTCTTTTTATTGTATTCAAATAATGGAAGAATTTTTAAGCTCTACAAGAGGTAGCCATGGTGTTTTCACATTTTCAGCCATGAGCTCAGCCATCAGGTTACGGCAGAAGGTAATATATATGGACAGTTTAAAGCAGCCAGGCAGCCTAAGAAGCATTTGTTTGTGAGGCAAAGGTAAATCAAAATACCAAGAAAAAATGCATATGGGAAATGGAGAAGAACACTCGGTCTCTGTACTGGGACAAAACAGAAGCCATAACACCACCTATTACCATGAAACTGTGAGGTACAGCTATTATAGGTCACAGTTACCCTGCATCACTAATACACTGTTGGAATTCTGGCTGTAATAATCTACAGATTACCAGCAACATACAGGCCTAAAAAGGTATGGACTACCACAACGTCAGAATCCTCATAGTGGTACTTAACTCAAAGGCAAGCTGCAGGCAATCGCAGTATAAGGTTCCAAGCACCATCTTCTGTATATTGAGCACTCTCCAAGCATGACCGCTATAACTGACTGAGCAGAACTTCCTGCTTCACAAGGACACTACTTCCTGTCGCAGTGTAACAGTCCACACCCTGTCCCCTAAATCACAGTCATGTAGTAGCCTAGCAGATGTTGTTTGCAAAATCACAGTGGCAGTCACATGCAACCATTGCTACAGTACACACATATATCACAGGTTCACACCAAATTGATGGCATACTGTCCCTCAAAAAGCTTAACTGCAACTGCCTCATGCTAAAACATATGCAAACCCAAGTGTTGGCTACTTCATTCTTAAAGGTGCAAAGTGACAGATTCTTTTTCACAGGGTAGAGAGTTTATTCCAAAGATGAAGAAGATTCCAGGTAATGGCTTGGTCCCATATTTAGTTTGGGCTGCTAGAGATTTTAAGGCTGATTATGTGTGTGTATATGTTTTGACCTTCCCCAGAATATGTTCTAGTTACAGTATTTCAAATAGGATGAGGTCTTTTATGGCCTAAAATATAAGGCAGAGGGCCCCCTCTCAAATGTGAGGTATAGTATAAATTCCTTAAACTCTTCAGGATAAATTAGGTTTCCAAGCCCATCACTTTCAAGTTGAACGAGGTGTTCTTTTAGAATACAGACAGGAACAATACTCTCAATAACTTGTCAAACCAATAAAGTGTAAAGAGGATCAATAACCCCCTAAACTGACAGGGTATCCCCTGGACAGTAAAGTGAGCTATATCAAAAGTATGCCTTACTACTGTGGTGACCTGATGATCAATGAACATATATCTGTCCATATGAAACCAAGGTGCTACCCTACTAATCATTAAAGCCTTAAAGTGGACAAGGTTTCAGCTTGCCAATTTTAACTTGCCAGCAGACACTGGTTTGCAGTAGGCAATTAATCTCAAAGATCACTAGCAGCCTAGCCACTGCAGTTTGCTTACCACCCCTGTCTGTAGGGTACTGAGAGACAAAACTGGAGTGAATGTATGGTTACCCATCCACTTGTCAATATTAGACTTAGAGCATACAGTTTTAGTTTGAAATGCAAAGTTAGGGGATAATTTACAGAACAATTATATCTATCTTTCTGGCAGCCCCTGCTTATATTACAGTGTATATTTAGGTCCATAGACCTTGTATTTGTCATGTTTGCAATTTTATGAACATGAACAAGGTCTGGTAGCTTAGGGTCATTGACCTCCATGTAGAAAGACTGAGATCACAACTGAGAAGTCCATAGACAGAGTAGAGTAATAAAACTTTTAGGCATTCAATGTAGCTTAGGGAGCTCATATCTGAAATAGTTTTGGAGAAGAATCATTGCATTTTTTCAAGCTGAAATATAAGCTAGGATAGATATATGCCAAACTGGTCATTAAGTTCTCTATTTTTAGTGGTGAAAGAGCAGAGTAGTGGGGGATTATAATTTCATTGGCCTTGGAGGATGTTAATTTTTTTAACTGGGTTATATAACAATGTTTTACATAAGTTGATACACTGTCTCTAACAGTATCAACTTTGAGGGAGGTGTCATTAATGTGGTTGTGGCAGGGGTATTCATGTTTCCCAAGGAAAACAATGCTACATGGTCAGGACACCCTGGATTTGTAGATGTTAGGTCCCTTGGTGAAAACAGGTGTCATTTGGGGTGTTAATGCCAGTTAGCAAGTTTGCAATCATCAACAAATTTGGTCAGCCAAAGAAGATTAGTAAAGTATAAGCCAAACAGTAGTGGTTCCAGAATGGACACATGGGACACCATTCCACGAGTCCTTTTGAGAAGACTGTGCCACTTACCTAGCCAGCGTTTTGTCTATTAACCAGCTCATTATCCACTGAGATACTTAAGGATTAATTTGAAGTTGTATCTGTTTATCAATGATTCCAAATTGTGGAATAGTGTCAAAGGCCTTAGTCAAATCTAGGCTAGGTTAAGTAAGCCGTATCGACCATTTACAAATCCATATTGGTTAGAACCAATGGATGGTAAGCTGCCAATATTCTTGTTTACAAATTTCATGATGAACATTCCATTACCTGCTATATGAGGGTACTGAGGCTTATCACTCAATAGTTTCCATGGCCAGTGGTGAGCTGCCCTTGAGGAGAGGCACTACCACAGGTGTTCTACAGGATTCAATAATCTAACCAGGGGATAGACTGAGGTTAAAAAGGTATACAGGGGGCTCATGCAAGAAAACAGCTTGATATGTTGCCTGCACCCATGGAGCTAGTGTTCTTTATTCTGGGTACAACATATAATACTTGTTTTGTAATGATAAAAGGAGATGATGCTGAGATGATAACGAACTATTAAATATTTGATGTGAAATACTTGGATATATCTACAGAATTTTTAATGTTAAAATTACAAGTATCCCTACAGGATTATTGGATACTGGGGTATTTAAAACAAATTTGTGTTTACATCATAGTAGTATGCACCATTAGTTTATGTTTGATAATATCATGTGGAGATAGTTTACTAGCATGCAGCACTGGATAATTTTTGTGCTGAGTTTACTAATAAAGGTTATAGACATGACAAAAGTCTTTAAGAATAGGGATTTAGACCTATCTGAAATAAACAGCACAGTTAAGCCCTATTTCAGTCAATATGAATAGGGTGACTTTAGTCATGATTCTTCTTTATAGGTTCATAGGTAGGTACTAGGCTATCTGCCCGAGGGCATTTTAAAGCCTAGCCAGAGTGTGTCAGCTTTCGCCGCCCCATTGATTAATTAACTGAGCCTCTGTCAAGCAGAGCCAATGAAGTGATCCCAGGGGTGTATTTTCTGTTACCCATTCACTCATCAAGGCTTCACTTGAGTGTTAGTGAGAGGCTCAGCCTAATGTAGTTAGGAATTTTGTTCCAAAGCATGGGGAGTCTCTGTGACAGGAATCTATCTCTCCAGCATGTTCTATTTATTGTTGTGGTGAGGTTTGCTCACTAGAGCGCGTGGCTCACAGTGACTTGGATTTCTTTAGGTGGAGCATGTCCATCAGTTCTGAGTTGGACATGGCTTGGCAGAGATCACCTCTGAGTAAGTGATATGCCACTGACTACAGCTGGAGTTTTTTCAGTCAGGCTGCATAGGACATATGTTTGATGCAAGTAATCCTCTTGGCGAGGTGCTTTTGCAGTCTTTCCAGCTGTTGGAAGTGTCTTGTGAGGTACATCCTAAATGGGGCATTGTACTCTATGATGGGTCTGATGAGTGACAGGTAGAGGGGCACTATAACCTCTTTATTTCTAGATGCAAACACCTTGGTAATTAGACGGGCCACATAGAAGGATTTCCTAACTACTTTGGCAATATGATTGTCAAATTAGAGATTACTATCTACCTGGGTCCCCAGATCTCTTATTACCTCTTCTGTATTAAGGGGGCTGCCGCCTATGTGGTAATTCATGGGTGTTTTGTTTTTCCCAAATGGGATGACTATGCATTTTTGGCATTTAGCTTGAGGCCATGACTTTGACACCAGGTGTGTGTCTCCGTAAGGCCTTTTTGAAGGATGTCCGTGTCAGCCGGAGAGTCAATTATGGCTCCCAGCTTACAGTCATTGGCGAACTTGGTTAGCCATAGTCCTCCTGTGTTTGCCTGTACTTCTGAGAAATATATGCCAAACAGTAGGGGTCCCAGAACCGAGCCTTGCGGGACACCACTTGTGACTGGTTTAGAGTCGGACCTGGAGCCCGCTATTCTTACCGTTTGAGTTCTGTCTGTAAGCCAGTTGGCAACCCATCTTGTGATGTAGGGGTTTATGTTCAGGCTGGTGAGTTTTTCTATAATACCTGAGTGAGGAATGGTGTCGAAGGCCTTGGCGAGATCAAGGTAGGCTGTGTGAACCACCTTTTCCTCGTCTATGGCCTTGGTGACTGTCTCGAAGAAGTCAACCAGGTTTAGTAGGCATGATATATGCCCTTAACAAAGCCAAACTGGGTCGGGTTAAGTTGGAGGTTCCCAATGTCTTTGTTAATGAGTTCCATGATGATGCGCTCCATAGCCTTGCAGACTAGGCTAGTCAGGCTTATGGGGCGATAGTTACCAGGGTCAGTTGTGGCCCCTCCTTTGTGGAGTGGAATAACCGATGGTGTGCGCCATTCTATGGGCACGTAGCCTGTGGAGAGACTGAGGTTGAACAGCGTGTTTAGGTGGGGGATTAGTTTGTTCTGTAGTTCGTGCAAGACACAGACTGGGACACCATTTGGCCCCATTGATGCTGTGTTTTTGGCTTTTGAAAGGGCTGATTTCACCTGTACTTCTGTGATTTCTGGGACACTACACTTTTCTGGTATTGTTGTGGGTTCTTTTGAAGGTGAGAGGGAGGTGAAGTTTGCACTGAATCCATCTGCCAGGATGTTGGCAATATCAGTAGGTTCATTATATTTTGTGCTATTTTGCACTAGCTCAGAGCATATCTGCGAGTTGCCACTTAGATTCTTGACATAGCTAAAGAAGGCTTTGTGGTTATCTTTCGAATCCTTGGCTATTTTTCTCTCGAAGTTAGCCTTGGATGATTTTATGAGGGACCTTAGTTTCTTACTGATACTGATCAGGGATGTCCTTCCTTCTTGGGATTTGCTTTTTTAATGAAGTAGTTTCCTCCTTCTGTTGTATAACCCATTTATGGCAGGGGTCCACCAGACTGGTTTCCTTCTCTTAGGGGAGTGAGTCTTGGTCTTGCTAGGGATGGCATGATCCATGCATCCTTGTAGGTGCTCATAGAGTGCAACTGTAAATGATTCTGCATCTTGGGCAGTGTTATCCTTTAGCATGGGGGCTGTGAAACTTACCACCTCTGCTTTAAGTAAGGTGAAGTTTGCTTTAGAAAAGTTTTTCACTGTGGTTTCCTTGGTTGGGGGTTGTGGTGGGGTGTGGACTTCCAGGGTGATTAGTTTATGGTCTGATCTAACCAGTGACGGGTTGACCTCCGGTACTGAACACCTGTCGCCCATGTTGGTGATGACCAGGTCCAATATGTTGTGGCCTCTGGTAGGGGAGTTTACCAGCTGATCCAGGGCATTTGAGTTGATAAATTCCAAGAAGTGCTGAGCCTGGGAGTTTGTACTCAAGTAGTTTTCTCAGTTAATGGTAGTGTAATTGAAATCGCCCAATATCATGGGTGTTCGGTAGGACCTTCATGTTTTCCAGTGTCTCCAGAAAGGCGGAGTGGTGGTCCTGGGTCATGGAGGGTGATCTGTAGCAGGCCACAATTTGTATTGCAGATTTGCCCAGTGATAGTTGCACATGGATGATCTCAGAGGTATCATGCTGCGCCACTACCTGGAGGTGTGAGTATCCTTGATGAATATGGATACACCCCCTCCTTTTGTGTTTCGGTCCGTGTTCTGTGGCCGAAATGTGTGGTATGAGTTGTAGCCCAGTAGTGCTGGAGTGCTCTCTGGAGCCTTGAACCAGGTTTCAGTTACTGCACAGATGTTTATGTTCTCCATACTTAGGAGTGCTTCGAGCACATGCATTTTGAGATTTAAACTCCTGGCGTTGAGTAGCATAACCCTCATTTTTTTACTTGTGCTGTTTACGGTGGTGGGTTTGAATTTTGAGCCTTGCCTAAAAAAGGCACTATGGGGGCAGCAAGAGCCTTGGCCAGTATTTGAAAGCCAAGGGGTGAAAGGTGCAAGCCGTCTCTTGTGGAGCAACGTGGCTTGTCGAGCATGTCATCCCAGGTTGACAGACACTGGATCCCCTTTGAATGACACCAGAAGCTTAGCCAATTTTTGAAATATTTTTTTCTTTATACTGAGATATCATTCTTGGTGAGGGCAGGATGCTACTCAGGGTCAGGGTCATACCCGCCTTGGCTACATGATCAGAGCTCTTCCATGTCTTTTTTCATGTAGTCCAGGGAGGTATATTTCACATCATTCACACCAACATGAACAATGAGAGTCATATTTGTACTTGTTCTGGAGTGACCTGAGTGCTTGTGTTATGTGGTGGATTCTGGCTCCTGATAGGCAGTTAACAGTAACCTTCTCCTTGTCCAGCCTAGTGAGTGGGGCATCAGTGTGCCTGACTATTGAGTCACCTATTACTAGTGTGTTAGGTATGTTATTTCACCTTAAGGGCTGTGATTGTGCGGCACATTGATTTTCCCCCAGATTCACAAATCCTCCGTGTAAGACTAAATAAGTCTTACTCGGAGACTGCAGTTGAACGGTATGATGTCAGCATGCCATGAATATTCATGAGGGCATGCTGACTCCACTCCAAGTCTAACATGGACCGTGCAGAAAGCAGGGGGCATGTCCAACTGCTGAGCATTCCAAAGGTCCACGCCCCTGCAAGTGTCTGAATTGTAAAATGTCAACAGACAAGAGCGAGTCCGCTCAAATGTCCACGTACCCAACACCACACTCCCTGACATTGTAACCCCCCAGCACAGTTATAAAAAGTAAAACTTAATTTTTTTTTTGTAATTCCTGATATAGCTGCCTGTATTTGCGCGTGTGTTCGCGGGTGTGCCCATTGCTTAGCTGCAGTTAGCAATCTCAACATGGAAGAGCATAATAAGGAATGTTTATGCAGACTACGCCAAATAGCAATAGCGTAGTGGTGCAGCCTTTGCACAAAGAGGAGGCATTCACGGTTGGAGTCCCACCACTCCCCTTCCTATTTTATGTTTGAAATTAGTATATGAAAAATACCCGACATGATTAAAATTTTACTAAACAGTATTGAAGTGGCCTATGTATCAGTGAACAAAATGTATATTTATAAAGGATCCTGACATATAATTGCCTGCAGTTAAGCAACGCTTTACCCAGCGTAATATAGGTGCCCGTAGTTAAGCAGCACTTTAGCCAGCGCAATAGAGGTGCCCGTAGTTAAGCAGTGCTTTACCCAGCACAATAGAAGTGCCCATAGCTAAATAGCACTTTACCCGGCACAGTCGGTTTGCGCGGAGGTGCGCGCCGTGCCAACCAGCGCACCGTAGGCAACGTGGAGCAATATAGCGTAAAGTTGCCTAAACACAGCCACACCCCCTAGCCTGTCTGGACAGTAGTAAAATAAAAAGCAATGACAAGGTTCGAACCCAGGACACTGTGCATCATAATCAAAGTACTGAACCACTAAGCCATGACAGCTTAGGATAAACAGCCACTGTTAACATACATATACTTATAAATGGTAGATTAACCATTGCTAAGCAGGTCTGCAGTCAGCCGAGAATTTTCAAAAACGGCCAATCACAAAAAATTGTGGGAAATGTGGCATATTTAAGCCCCATAGGCGGGAATACTCGCCATAACTTATTGTAGCTCCCATCTGCAGTTAGAATGGCTGGTGCTAGACAGGGTACATGCTTTAGAGCACAATGCTGGGACATTGAGGAGTCAAAATATATGGTTTGGCTCCTTGTCCACCATCATGAGTCAAGACTCCTGCAGGGCCAGTTCCAAGGGACGGAGTACAAAGCAGAGGCTTGGAACCGATTAGCTCATGACCTCACCAGTGTCACAGGCATTCCTCGGACTGGACAGCAGGTCCATCACCACTATGCAGACATGAAGAGACGGAAGCAGGACCTACTGAGCCAATGGATACAGGAGGCCCGTGGGATGCAAAATGCTACTACTGAGTAGGTAACCATGGAATGCAGTATGTAAGACATGCTAATTTATAACAGAAAAGGTGGAAGAAACGGGAAATAGTTGAACAAAGACCAATAACCAAATAAGTTCCCCGATAGCAGGAAAACCGATAAAGGCAGTCTCACAGTATAGACAGTCTCACAGTATAAGCAATAGTCTCCAGATGTAACAAAATCCTCTCGTAAGACTCTGCAGTCCGTAATAAACAGTGTAAATTTATTTTCACAAGCACAAAACAACAAAACAGTTCAATTGAGCGCTTTCATTTCCTCACCAGAAACTTCATCAGAATGAATCTTGTCACTGCGCAAAAGCTTTTATACATCTTCTAATTGATTAATTAATAGATTAGTTCAATAATTGGTGATGTAAGGAGAAGTTGATGATTTTTTTAAAAAAAACAATGAATTAATAGTTTTAAAATTCACATAGACACAGTTAATAACAAATAATGACAAAATATTGTTGCCTTAAAATTAAAAGTTATAAAATTAACAAGAGTGTTAAAAATAAAGTTAAAAAATAAGCGATGAATTAACTCGTATCTGAATAACACATGGATATACTAGTATACTATGTAACTTGACCATAATAATCGAACAGTTGATAAAAATACAAGTAACCTTGCAAAATAACCCTATTCCTAACAAAATGTGTGTATGTATGTGTATATAATGTCCGTGAATTTATATGTTATACCCATGAATTGGTTAACATATTCAGGTTAAAAATACATGGTAAGGTTAAAATACTCTTGTATAATATCATAATAAATTCCATTAATAAATATCCCATCATGGAATATCTCATAAATAAAAGTCACCTATGAAAAAACATTTGCCATTCTCATAGTATGTCTCATGTAAAAAAATATATATTATTGTTGTATGTATGTAATTAAATAACTAAATTAATTTAAAATGATGTGAGATAAAGTTTACTAAGTTAATAAACTGTTAAAAATATATTATTGTTATTAATTGTTGTTATTTTTATTAAAATTTCTGAGAAATCGGCATGTAGTGTATACATGATGGTAGTATGTATAGTGAAGTGTAATAAGGTTGTTATGAAAATGTTTGTTTGTACTTAGTGTATTGTTTTATTTTTTATTTTTTATTTTTATTTTTATTTATGTTTTACCTTATTGGCCCTTAGTTTGAGGGCTGGTAATAATGACACATGGTCATTCATCCCTGGGGGTGTATTGGAATCCAAACGGAGTTGCCATATCAATTCCCTATAGCAAAGTAGTGTTTCCCAGTCTCCTCCTCTACTATTCTTGGGTATCATTTCTAATATCCAAAACTTAAAATTAGCTCCCATACAAGTAAGTGTATGTCTATATAGAGCATTTGTTTCCCTTTTTCTGTTTATATCGTACATATGCTCATAAATTCTTTGTCTCAGATGTCTCTCTGTTTTACCTACATAATATCCCCAACAGAAGGTACAGTAAGCTAAATATACTACTCCACTGGTATAACAAGTGAAGTATTGTTTACTTTTAATTGTCATAGGAATGGAGGGTGACTTTAGTTCCTCTGTATTTGTGATAAATATACATTGGGAGCATCTCCCACAACGAAAAATACCTTTTTTATTATTTTTGTCTTTCTCCTGTTCATTTATTTCATACAATTTTTTTAAGTTGGGACCTCTCCTAAAACTATAAGTAATCTGTCTATTAAAAATTTCTAATCTATTAGGCATGGTTTTAAAAAAATCCCATGTCTTGTTTATAAGCTTTCTTATTGAGTGTGTATTGACACTGTAAGTCATGACAAAAAAGGGCATGTTGTGGTGCGTTGTGGTATTTGGAGTGCTAGTCCCCATGATTGTTGGAATATAGTTTAAAGAGCTATTTACTGTATTAGTCTCCGTATTTGTCATATTGGTCTCCATATTTAACAAAAGTACATATTTTCCCCCCACTCCCTAATCACATCTTCCTTTAAAGGAAGGATTATGGAATCTGGGTAACCTCTTTCTAGGAATAATTTATGTACGTAGTCCATTTCCTTAATAAAATCAATGTAGTTAGAGGTCATTCTAGCCACTCTAACCGTTTGTCCTTTGATGATATTTTTCTTTTGAATTGGAGGGTGACAACTATTATAGTGGAGATAAGAATTGGAAAAGCACTTTTTTCTAAAAATCTTTGATGTATATCTGTTTCTAGTAATATCTTTTGTTAATGTTACATCTAAGAAGTGAGTCTCTTCTGCGCTGTACTCATATGTAAAACCCAGAAATGAAGTTGAGTTATTTAAATATTCCATAATTACCGGTATATCTTCCTGTGTCCCTTTCCATATTATTAATATATCGTCCAGGAAACGGAAATATTGAACAATTTTTTCCATAAACGGTGAATTAAAAACAAAATGTTGTTCCCAGAAAAGCATAACTATGTTGGCAAATATGGGGGCACATGCTGCCCCCATTGCAACACCATCTACTTGGTGAAAAATATCTGCTTGAAAGTAAATAAAGTTGTTTTTAAGTACTAGTTCGATATTTTCCAACACCAATCTAAATTCATGTTTGTTAAGGAATTTAAATTCAATCAACATGGTTTCAAACCATTCCAAGCCAATATCATGTGGAATCACAGAAAATAAATCTCTAACATCAATAGTTAAAAAAGTATATTGAGCCTGGAATGGTATTTGATTTATTTTATTAAGCAGATCCCATGAATCAATTAAAATATGTGAGTATAGCTTGTAGAAGGGTTTTAATTTTGTATCAACATAGACAGCTAAAGGTTGAGTTTTTGAACCTTCTGATGTTACTATATGTCTTAGTGGTGGGTTTTCAACATCTTGTGCACCTTGGGTATACCAAGCATGGTGGACAAGAAAGGTTTTTCTACTTTAAAAAATCTATATAGTCCATTATCTATCAATCCTTGTGCTAGATTGTCTTCTATAATTAAGTCAAATTTGTGGTATGCTATATTTAATTCATTTTTGGAAACAACAGTATATCTTCCTTCCACATTTAGAATATCCATCATTTTAGTTTGATATAACCAGTTGTACATTAAAACTGCCCCCCCCCCCCACCTTTGTCAGGCTTCATAATTCTGACATCTGAATAGTGTTGTTTTAAATCTTTCAGGATTCTTCTTTCCTCTGTATTCAAGTTGGAAGTACAAAAGGTAGTCTGATTTTGGCGGTAAAATGTTCTCACTTCATTAGTTAACACCTTTTCAAAGTTGCTTATATCATTTTGTAATGGGGGGATTATATGTACTTCTCCTTGTTAACATATTAAGTGGTTTTTGTATGTTAACATTGGTAGTATTGTTAGTAGAATTGTTGTTGTTCTGTATCTTATTTAAATTATTTACAACTTCTAGATTTAATTTTCTAGTAAATAATTTAATATCTAGTATAGTTTCAGTTAAATCAAATTTTTTAGATGGTACAAAGTTGAATCCCCTTTTAAATAAAGACAAATGTCCATCTTCAATTTTTATGTCTGTGTAATTATATATATGAAATTCACAGTCCTGTTGGTAAGTGTTGGTGCAATCCCTAGATGTCATTCCTGTCTCACTTGTTAGAGCATTTAGTATAGTCATATCTTCAAGCTCATTCATATTCTCTACCAGTGCAATGTTGTCATCTATTGAAGTAAATTCTTCTAATATCTCTGGTTCTGTTTGTTCGTCACTTGTGCATAAGTAGGGTGTGTGTATAAATTCCTTATTCACTCTGACCTCCGTGGTCCTTCCTGTTCTAAAGGGATATCTGTCTCAGAATTATAGGAGTTGTAAAATTCTTCGTGATAACCTTGTATATCTCTGGTAGTATCCATAGTGGTCTGATGTTCTTTGTTCATCCATCCCCCTTGGTGTGTCCTAGTGTTATAATTGTTGGTGTATGGAAAATTATTCCTAGTATTGGCAAAACTCCTTCTGTTGTTAAATTGCTTCCTGTCACTACTTGTTAATGGATAGGCTTGCTCATGTTGGTAGGTCCAGTCATCCCTATCCAATTTACCTATTTTTCTCTTGTGATTTTTAGCTATAGCATTATCGACATCATTAAAAACTCTAAAATAGTTATGTTTATATTCTTTCACAGAAAACAGTAAATCATCACTTATTTCCTTATTAATGTTTTCAATTTTAACATTCAATTCATCTATAAGAATCTTGTTGTTACTAATCATAGCTTTTATCAAGGCCAAACCACAGTTATTTAAAATATCAACAATTTCTAGATAAAAAGTAGAACCCATAACAATATCATTAGGAAACTTGTTTAATCTAAGGCCTTTCGGTACATGTTTCCTTTTTAAACATTCAGTAAGAAACCAATTATCCAAATTCAAGTTTTTAAATTTTAACATGTATTTTTTAATAGCTTACATTTGTCAAGGTATGACACATCTTGTTTTTTGTGTCTATGTTCGTTTTCATGAGTTTCTATAGCTCCAAAACTCCTGTTGAGCCAGTCATTAAAGTTTATATCCGTGTATTTTTCCAAGGCAGGGGTAAAGTAATTCCCATTAGTGCGCGTTGTGGCATCTCCGTCGTTGATGTTCCTATCATTAAGCCTAGTTCCAAAACGTGCAGCCCCTGACCCAACAGGGGTTCCTCTGTTAACGTTGTTATGGTTGGGATGCCTGGTATGTTCAGGTTGTGCACACGGAATAGGTTTGTCAGCTTCCTGTGTGCTGGTGTCTGGTTGCGTAAAGGCTTGAATAAGCCTAGTAAGTTCCCCTATTAGAGACCGTTCGTTGGTGTTTGGTGGGACTCCTCTGTAATCCTGTGCTTCCATTGAAAAACAAAACTAGTAACAGAAAAGGTGGAAGAAACGGTAAATAGTTGAACAAAGACCAATAACCAAATAAATTCCCCGATAGCAGGAAAACCGATAAAGGCAGTCTCACAGTATAAGCGATAGTCTCCAGATGTAACAAAATCCTCTCGTAAGACTCTGCAGTCCGTAATAAACAGTGTAAATTTATTTTCACAAACACAAAACAACAAAACAGTTCAATTGAGCGCTTTCATTTCCTCACCGGAAACTTCATCAGAATGAATCTTGTCACTGCACAAAAGCTTTTATACATCTTCTAATTGATTAATTAATAGATTAGTTCAATAATTGCTGATGTAAGGAGAAGTTGATGATTTTTTTAAAAAACAATGAATTAATAGTTTTAAAATTCACGTAGACACAGTTAATAACAAATAATGACAAAATATTGTTGCCTTAAAATGCTTTAGAGCGCAATGCTGGGGCATCGAGGAGTCAAAATACATGGTTTGGCTCCTTGTTCACCGTCATGAGTCAAGACTCCTGCAGGGCCAGTTCCAAGGGATGGAGTACAAAGCAGAGGCTTGGAACCGGTTAGCTCATGACCTCACCAGTGTCACAGGCGTTCCTCGGACTGGACAGCAGGTCCATCACCACTATGCAGACCTGAAGAGACGGAAGCAGGACCTACTGAGCCAATGGATACAGGAGGCCCGTGGGATGCAAGATGCCCCACTACTGAGTAGGTAGCCATGGAATACAGTATGTAAGACATGCTAATTTATTCTATATAATGGATAGGTATGTCTCAATATCCCTTCATTTACTTCACAGCTACAGGTGTCCATGCTGTGAATCAGCAAGCCTATGCAGATAGGCTGCTAAGGCTGCGCCACCAGCAGGTTATTAATTATTCTGCATGTATTGTTATATAAAATAGGTGAGAGCCTGAAAGAAAGTGTTGTAGCCCAATAATACAGCCATAAAATGCCCTGAATAATTCCTCTGCATGTACTGTTATATAAAATAAGTCAGAGAGCCAGAAAAAGAGTGTAGTAACCCATTAAGAAAGGTAAAATATGTCCGGAATAATATCTCTGCATGTACTGTCCTATAAAATAAGTGAGCGAGCCTGAAAAAGAGTGTTCTAACCTATTAATAAAGGTATAATATGTCTTGAATATGTCTTCCATATGCACTGTAATATTAAATAAAGGACAGAGCCTGTGGAAAAGTGTGTAATGTAATTTAATAAAGGTATAAAACCTGGAGTGTGTCTGTGTCACTTACTTTGAAATGTTGTTGTACCCTTGCATTATACAAATAGTACTGTTTTAATAAGTCTCGGCAACCCACAGTTGGGCAGTCCCATCCAAAGTGGTTGATGGAAGTGCCAGTAGCTGTGAAACATATATACAGTCCTCAAAAGTCAGTTACTGGCTGGCATGCATAAGTAAATCTGGCACACGAGTAGCTTGTTAATTTGTTCCCTAGAAATGTGAGTGTGCGACACGAAATGTAGGGTTTTGTACAAATTTAACTGAAAATGTCATGTGAACACATCCAGATGTGTAGATAAAGAAATATAAATAAAATCAATAAATATGTAGCAGTAACATCTGCATCTTGGACAGTTAGTATGTCAGATATAGGTCAGGTATATAATGAACTAGCCAAACCCATTACACAACCTAATGCATGTTGGCAAGTGTAATAATACATGTAGGGGATATACACCTGCAGTCAATAGGAATGTAGTGTAGACTAAAAGTACTTATAAGATGTTAACTGAGGTTTCTTTCTACACCCTACTGTATGTGTATAAACAATGCAATTCCACACCTCAATAGGTATGTGTAATCTCAAAACATTTGTTGGGACATATGTTCTATTCTATAAATATCTGCATTCACTTTGCATGTGCTCTGTTCAAATCATGGTGGCCTGTTGCCACCAATCATCCCTGCATGCTGTTGGAATGTCCACTGTTGTTCAATATATGCATGTGTTATGCTTGCTGTTCAACTGTTGGAACCTTGGTGTGTTGGGTTAATGGGAATATTACTGCATGCTGTTACAACTAATTTAGAATACTGTTGTTTATGTTGTAATTAAACACACCTAATCACAGAACGTATGGGAAGGCCGGTCCCAGCGGACCCACCTGTCCCTCCTCAGCTGGTGAGTGCACCTGGCATCAGCAGGTCCGGTGCCCAGCCCGGGCTCCTCTCCTCTGTTGGTCCTGTGCCACCTTCGGGTGGAAGTGCTGCAGGGGATGGGGCTTGTCCCCCCCATGCAAGCGTGGGTGGAGAAGGGCCACCTGTCACCCTTCGAAGGGTCTGGGTTGTGCGTAGGGAGATCCAGCGTTCAGTCACTGATCCCCTACGCCAGCTCAAAGCGAGAGTGGTGCATCTCATGGGTGAGCCTGCCTGTCCTATGCAGCCCCCAGCACAAGCACCCTCTGGGCTGTGAAGGTGCAGTGGTGACCGCCCATGGGTGGGGATCTCAGTTCCACTGTTACCATCTGTGGGCTCATGGGTTTGCGATTTCCAAACATCCGTCCCCGTCAATTGTGTTCACCCACCCCATGTGTCATACACCGCCCCTGTATGCGTCTTGTTTGTTTACCTCCCCAGCCTACCTCCCCAAGTATACCTACTTCCTCTACCTCACTTTTCACTCTCACCTGAAAAAAAAAAAAGGGCAGTCTGTACCCGCAAAAAAATTACGCCCCATACACAGCTGCCCATTTCACACACATGTCCGCTGGACATGTAAACTGATAATTATAATTGGCAGTACAACATACTTTGTTGTCTTCACCCCTCTCCCAGGGGTGGAAGGCTTCAAATTTCACTCCAAATTTATTGCATATGCACAGCTGTTGCTGGTAAAGAAATGGGCAGCTATGGACCTTCCCTACACCCGTCCTGCACATCCCGAGCTTGTTTTCCTACTGTCTTTCTCTCTTTGTGCCCCCTTTTCACCACTTTCCTATCTCCCCATTTCTTTTCTTTCAAAGAAATTAGCATGGGGGTTAGCAGGAGTAAGCACTTCTAAGCTGTACTTAGCAGGTTTGAGCGAATGTGCACTTAGCTAAGCATCGTTAAGCGTCACGCAAACCCACTTACAACTGCTTAAAAGTGCCTTAGTCACTCTGTATGTCAGGGCCCTTGTTCTGCTCAGCAGTAAAATAAAACACCTCTGTCAGTCTCAAACCCCAGACCTTGGACATACTAGACTGCATGAAATACCACTAAGCTACAGCAGATATACAATAACTTGGTGCTGAAATAAATATATCCTGCATTACAATGAGTGAATGTAAAGGAAATATAGGAAGGCCATAACACAAAGCTTGTTCTATGGATCTTTGCCAGCAATTGTTGTGGAATTGCATTACATGAATGTGATATGAGAAGCAGCCATTCTAGCAGCAAATAATGTTACAGAGGCACTTTACAACCCCCACACAGTATCATAGCAGGACGAATACTGGCCTATCTGATAAGGGCAGAGGCCATACTTCCTAACTGTGACTACTTTTCAGGGATGTCCCTGAATGTGAAACATATTTTAGCTGGGTCCCTCTGAATCCCTCTGAAAAGTACAGATGTCAGTCAGAAAGGTGGGGTATTACACGATGAATACTGACAATAATAACAGTAGACACCGCTTGTACTTCATAAAAGGTGTACTAATCCATATGCACTGCTTCACTCAAGTCTACACTTACTGTCTCTATAATGTGTAAGGTGTACGATACGTTTAACTACCTATCCCTGACTCCATGCAAAGATGTATCTGAGTGTTGCATAGGCCTGACAGGCACAAACACACAGGCATATCAGCTATTCTGCTGTTACACACTTTGCAAATAGCTTTGGTAGGACTTCCACAAGCATACCCTTATGTAGGAGTACAACACAGAAATATCAAAGGATGTAGCATTGTACTGGTAGCAACTGACTAACGATGCCATTGTACAAGTGCTAAAAACACCTGTGGGTTGCACAGACAAAGAATAAGTGTAACATCTGGCTACCATCTGGATAGGTTCACAGTTGGGAACTATGCAGACAGACCACCTGCCTTGATAAACTAACAGGTACACACCAATCCTTTAAGTCCAGTAAGATAACATTCACACAAATACATAATGCCCTCTGTATGTCAGCATCCCCCCACCCACAATTAAAATATACTTGTGTGTTTAGGGTCTACCAAGGATGTAGGTAGAAATACTCAGTACTGGAATTGTCCAGTTGTCCTGAGAACCCTGTGCTAATGTCAACAATAAAAAAACACAAACCCTGCAGAAGTGAGTACATTAATATTCACAGTATAACAGTTCACAAACAGTTCATTTGCCAAAAAAATACTTCTCAATAACTACTTTTGTATGGCAGTTAATTATATGAGTAGAAAATAAACTACATAATCACATATATCTTGTGTAAGTATTTTTAGGGGGGGGAGTTAAACTCTACACTGATAGCTCTGTACTGGAAGTGGCAACAGTCAGGTCTGAGTACAACCTGTACTTCACTGTCTACACCTCTGGCTTCAGATATAAGAAATATACCAACCTTCTGACTTACACAACAGTGTTCACAGCAAACAAGCATGGGCCCCACTCTGGAAATCTGAAAGGGTTACGCCTACATACCTTAGCAATTTATAGCATTGGGTTGCTATGACAGTGAGTACTACAATTACCACACAGCAGGCTGTATGCATTTACCAAATGATGGGCACCAATTGGTGCAGAGGGCAACACATGCGCACATACCTATAAAAGCAGACTGTACTTGCTATCCCCACGTGCAATCATTACACTGCACGTGTCAGAGACTATATAACTCCTGGAGAGTAGTGAGAAAAAATGACTTAATAAAAAAATATTTAAGTAAAGAAAAATATATACTTAATTACTAACCAAAAATATTAATTAAGAAAAAAAAAATACTTAATAACCGAAAATAAAACTTAAGTAAAAAAAAACTTTACTTAATTAATAAAAAAAAAAAGTTGTCAAAGCATACACAGACGGACCTGAAAGTGACAAACAGGTATGTAACAGATATGTAGTAACCGGCAAGTAGTATATGTTTATGAATAGTACTGTACATACTCTGAAACATGCATATGGGGCAGCAGTAGGTATGTATGCACTGATGCCATGCATAACTACTGCCATGGACAAATTAGTGTATAGCTGTGTGCAGTGGGACATAACTGTGACATATGTAGCTCAGCATTATATGTCCAACATCTGATCATGTTATCTATGTTCTGTACAGTACTGTGTATAATGGCAGTTTGGGGGAGTAGTGCAAATACCTATATAAACTTGGATGTGACAGAGTAAGACATGCATGATAGTCATATAATGTGTAGCTTAGCATTGGCAACTTCTGTACCAGGCTAGTATAGTAATGTAGCATTTGCAGCTATATATACTCGCTGTACTATTACTGTATGCACACATGTGACAACTGTCCATGTTGTAGCAAGGCCCAACAGGTCATCCGTGAGGTGTACAGACTTACAACAGTGTGGACCTTGTGTGTGTATGGCACACACATATGGAGAGGTATTTGTGTCCTATATATTAGCATCTTAACATGTGCATAGAGCAAGGGACATACTGCAACTGTTTGTGAAAGGTGGACATTTATATGTTGGTGCAGGCTGTTAAGTGCATATTTATATGTAGGTGGTAGTGTGTGGCAAACAAGGCAGCATACAGTGCTGGCATATGACATGTGGTGTTTAAACGCTGTGGATATGATTTGTTAGGTTTTTAGTCTTCCAGACAGGGGGTCCTGCTAAAGATACATGGGCTGAGAATACCTTCCATGCATTCTGCACAAGACTGTGCAATATTATTACATAACTCTATCCCTCTCAACCTTTGCATAATTGATATTCCTACAGTGAAAGGTGGACTGTATATGTGCCTACATGTATATCTATATGTACACCAATGGATGTTCATATGTATGCTCAAGCTCAATGTAAACATATTGCCATCCCTTTTGTTAAAAACCCTGTACCCATGAACTACCACATAGGTGGTAGTCTACTCCAACACCAAACGTGTGATAAGAGATCACGGGACACAGGTGGACAGTAGTGTCCCTTTTGATAATCACAGTGCCACACTAGTCATGTAAACTGTGTACGGTCCATATGTCATCAGAAAAGGTGTGCCATCCATGGAAAAAGAGGTCAGTGTTCCACTCTACTCATCAGTCATAAAACCCATCATAGAGTACAATGGCCCTGTTGGTATGTACCTCAGAAGACATCTACAGCAACTGTAGATGCCAGACACATACCTCACAGAGTATTACCAGACTCAAACAGATGCCCTATGCAGACTGTCTTACAAAACCACAGCTACACTGTGTTGCATACCGCCTACCCAGAGGCAACCTCTGCCTAACATACAAAGCTATGCCAAACCCACAGGTGTGGGACATGCTCCATATAAACAGATTAAAATCCATACAAGCTATACACTGT
Source organism: Protopterus annectens (assembly GCF_019279795.1). Classification (NCBI taxonomy): domain Eukaryota; kingdom Metazoa; phylum Chordata; order Ceratodontiformes; family Protopteridae; genus Protopterus; species Protopterus annectens. The sequence continues at coordinate 1,520,378,750 of NC_056746.1, forward strand.
ACTGATCTAAACCTTGTAACGTCAAAAAGCAGAACATGCTGGAGTGGTACATTATCATCTCAGACACATACCATACTCTGGAACTAACTACCTATCAATAGCAAATGTCCTCATTAGCAGTTGTCATGAATAATCATGATGATTGGATGTGAGATAGGAAATACAACCCCGGGAATCACCTCTGTGGTTCTGCATGACTGGGGCACATGAACCTAAATTATATGGGTGTTGAAGGGCAGGGCACCATATGGCTAGGCTGCCATAGGCCCTACGGGTAATAGCCTACTGGCTACCTAGGACCTGATACACCCACGCATGTACTTGTTGCATTACTTGCTATGTGAGGTTGACTGAGTGTGATGGTGAATGTGTCAAAGTTGTGTATATGTGTGATAGCCTAGTGAGAAACTGTTTATATCATGGTATGTAGTGTTGTAGCTCTGATCCCAGCAAAAGATATGTATGCTATTGCTTGGTAGGAAAAGCAGTATGGCATACGGTGTGACGTAGTCCCATGGTGTTGACTGGAGTGTGCCATTGTAGGCTAAAGCAGTACATGTATGCTTATTGATTGTTAACACTAGTGAATACAAATCCCGTATGAACTGTAGTACTACCTGAAGCTGTAGGCCTAAACAGCACAGTATGGTGTATATCCACATTGCTTGGAAACACTGTTTTGTTTGTTAGCTATAGTCCTCGCACATTACATACCTCGGGCATGAGGTTTTGCAAGTGCTGACACACAGTACTGTATGGTACACAGGTAAAACTCATCTGGCTTTGTGTCTTGTAGGTATGTCTGATGTGTGTGTGTGGGTATGCCTGTAACATGGCCACGGTGGTATGTGTGTCACAGGATATAAGTGCATATCTAGCAACATGTATAGTGTAGTACAGCAGTATGCTACCTATATTGATGAATGTGCACATATGTTACTGAGGGGTTTGCTATCAACAAGTAGCATGGTGTACTGCTAGTACTGTAACTGTACTTTACATTCATTTCAATGGATGACAAATGTCTGTATGCATTAGCTCCATATATACCTCCTGTGGCTAGGTGGTGCATTGTGTCACATACAGTGTGCCATGTACTGTTGTATAGTCTTACATACTGGTTTCACTTTGTTGCTGTGCAGAACATGGTTTGCTATATAGTATGTGCCAGGCACTGTCAGGCAGTTGTGGGCTGAGCAGTGATATGTGTTATTAAGTGTGTATCTACTGACAGCCAATAGGTTGCTATATATGGCATTTCATTGATGCCTGTACTTTAGAATGTTAAGTGTGCCACATGACTTGCTCACAATTATTGTTTTATTGTCTTCCAGGGACATGTCTCACAATCGAAAACCCGCACATTCCCCTGAAGAGGAGGAAGTCATCCTAGATGCCCTAATACAACATCGCAACCTGCTGTTCTCCAGAACCAGCCAGGACCAGCATGGGCGCACTGCACTGTGGCAGGATGTTGTCTGTCAGGTGAATGATGTAGGCATGCATAACCAGACTTATGAGCAGGTACGCCATCACTGCAGTGATTTAATCAGACATGTCTGGCAGCATGCCTCCGATGTCCACAGACAACAGCTTGCCACAGGTGGTGGTGCAGCAACACATCCACCCCTCACCAGAGTGGAAGAGCTGCTCCTCAGTGTGGTGGCTCCTGGCCAACCACTACAACAGACATGTGTCATCATGGAGGCCAGAGTCACCCAGCACGTCGACTCAGAGCGTGCAGGTAACATGGCATATCTGTAGACTACTGTTAGCTCGATTGTTAGAACATGCATTTATCAGATGTGTACTGTGTATTTAGAAGATGTGGAGCCTGGTGTCATGCAATACTGATAATTTGGTACATAATCTGTATGCCTGTGATTGTCACCTGTTGTACTACTGTAAAATTGCAAACTCACAGCAGCAATGCCATAGTTGTTGGCACTGACAAACTGTCTCATATCCTTGTAGGTCCCTCTGGTGTGATAGCAAGACAGCAGACCCATGCTGGTGAGTGTTCTACATTTAATATAGCATATAACATGTGCATGTCATAGGAGAGTTGTAGGCCATATACACATGTAAAACACCTACACATAATGCATGCTCTGCGTGTTCTCTGTGGGACTATGCACATCCCAGTAACATGAGTAGCTGCCTCAAACACATGCAATACACAGAGCATCCCAACCAATTGTGGTACACTGTAGTGGATATTGTATAGGCAGAGTCAATACATATGCACACAACATACACCACTTTGTCATATGCAGTAAGTGTTAATATGATACACATGGCATATGTAGACACCTGCTGTAAGGCCAGACTCCAGTATCCCAAATGTCATCAACACAGCACACATACTATACCTGAGGGGTAGAGGCCTATCATGGGGTGGTGTGACATGCTTCAACACACAACACATTCATGTTAGGCAATGCTCCCTATTGAACACCTTACATACCCATGTAACAACTGGCTGTGAAATGGTTAATGTAGCCAAAGTGGTGCAGGTCAGGTACAGCAAGATAGTTGCCAGTGTGGCATACATTAGTGGCCACATGATGCTGCCTGATGATGGCTCATGGTACTACACTACATCCAGTTACAGTAACTACAGTACTACACATAGCATTCACTGCTATACACCTGACAGTTGTGTGCATCCGGCCATGGTATGTATACCTATGAGTGATGGTGCACAGGACATTGGAAAGCATTTTATACTGGCACATCAATGTTGTGTCCATGTACACATTGTGTTCCAGGGTGAGGCCAATCACTGAACAACACACATGCATCAAAGACATGTATACTGTTATCAACAAGGACTCTCTACACTCGCACTGCATGCTGTTGAGCAACACTCATCCTGCATGCTGACACGTGTGATAGGACTCTTTGGCTTGTGATACTGTACTCCACCATCAACCACTAATGAGTATGTTCTGTATTGCTGTTGGTGTGTGTGTCAACTTGACTGAGTAGTGTATTTGTGTGCATGTGTGCTAACATCCTGTACAGATTGTAAAGTGTGTTTCCTTTCTTCCTCTCTCACAGGTGGTGAGGTTTTGTTGGATGAGTGCAACAGGGAACCTGAAGTCACTGCCACAAATAGTGGACATGATGATGCATGTGTTGTGGCACAGGCAGGTTTGACAGGGTCTGTCATTGGTCCGCCAATCGACAGTACACAGCTTTCCACCCCATCTATGTGCACATTCATACTGCCAATACATCCCTCAACACCAATGGCCTTAGCTGAGGAACAGCATACAGTAGGCATTGACCAGGATAGTGTGGTATCTGTGGCACATGCAACCCCACACAGCAGCCATACCCAGACACCTGGAACGGTACCACACAAGCATATGTCCAGGGGTTCTCGTGCAAGCACTGCTGGTCATAATGCCCCTGGCAGACATGCCCCCACAGGTCTCACAACCTCAGTTATGTTCCGGACTGTAATGCAGGCACAAGCACGTATGGAACGGTACACCAGGCAGAGACTAAGGGCGCAGAGGGATCATAACATCGCTATCAATGACAGTATCCGTGACCTTGCCGGTGCCATCCGTAATTACACCGAGGTCATTAATAGAAGTTGGGGGAGACACTAGATGTTCTCTTTAATGTAATGTCCATGTGCCAGGACAGTGCAGGATGGCTGAAACATGGACGTATGCCAGCAACATCATCAGCTGGCAGTCATCATGGACGACACACAAGTCCCAGCTGCTCTCGTAGTGGCAGTACCAGCCCCAGCAATGTTGGGGCTGGGCTGTCAATAGACCATCCTGGATGACCACGTGCACGTGGCTCTGCCCAGTCCGAGTAGGGACATGGGTCCAGTCGACATCCTTCTGCCTCTGACTATAGTACCCAGTCTGGCTTAGTACCCGATACTGTCCGTGGCACCCCTGCTAGGCACAGGTACTGTGTCCGTGGCCGGAGACAGTGATCTGTACTGCCTGTGGCTGTCCCACAACCTCCCATATTTGGCAGCCACAAGGTGGAACTGTGTGCATGCAGACACACACACACACACAAACCAAACACCTAGGGCTAGCACATACACACACACATTACATCAACATTGACCCATGCTGTACTGTTGTCCCTCACACACACATCTATTGGATGGGTCATTGTCAGGCTCTGGCAGACCAACAACACACCCTGTGCATATGATAAAACTGTGCCAACCTCCTGTCATCTGTGACACTGATGCAGGAACAGGCCAAAATGGTTCTGATGCACAGGGTGACCTAATAGCAGTGTAGCAATGTCAGCATGTTGTCAACAGTAAAGTGTAATTATATCCTTGTAGGTATATCTGAGCAGGCATGATGCATTAAAGCTATGATATTGTTTACACCAGTGTTAATTCCAAAAATGTATTGTCTGCCCATGTGCCACTTGGCTGATGTGTGCGGTACTGGCAGCATGTGTTGGTGAGGGGATAGTACGTTTGTGATGTGTGCAGTACAGATTTGCAGGTGTACATTTGTGAACATGGTGGAGGTGCACTGTCTGCATGTACGTGCATAGTGGACACATGGGAAGGGTGACATGCCCTGTATTACACAGTGTTAACACTTCATATTTCCTATTGGTGGCCAGTATGCATTTTACTACACATATGTTACAACTTGGGTACACGTGTGTATGACATGCTTTGACACTATGCTGTGGGTGATACTGTTAATATCGGTCATTGGTTTGTATTCTGGTAGTATACATAACCTCAATAGCCTGACTTTAACCAATCATTAGATGATGTCTTGACAACTGACACACAGATGTAGGATACACAGTAGCATTTGAATCCTTCCGGTACTATACTATACCAGTAACCAATGGTACTGACTGCCACCCATTCCTGGGACCACTCCTGTTTGGCATGTAGCCGTCCTAGGTACAAGCAAACACACTAGGGATATGTCCGTCCATATCTGGTAATGCATACAGTGGCCTACAATGCATTCTCCGGATGAGACACTTATCCTCCACAAGGGTATCACACAGACAGATACCTGTTTACCAACCCATGCTGTAAAGCTATAAGCCAACTATAGCATAGTCATCCACATTTACTATACATAGTATCCTGACAGTACCACATTGGTAGTAGCCCACAACATGTAGCCGGGGTACCGATGTGTACATACAGCCACATGTTATGTCATCTGTCCTTTGGTATTCACATTTCCAAAGGTATTCTGATGTCCCTCGGTGTATCACATAAGCAGTAAGGGGTCTGTATGCATATCCACGGAGTTGTTGTACACCTATAATGAATGTCCATTATTGACAGACTGTGTTGTGTTTGAACATGTCTGAAATATACCCCAGGCATGAACCCTCACACACATTATTCTATAGAAACTGTCATGGGTGTGTGTGACACAGATGACCTAGGCCATAGATCACTACAGTGGCCGGCCTTGTCGCATACATACATATGTGACCTAAGGTCTGAGAAGCAGCAGCACAAACTGTCAATGGTAACAGATGTATTCATGTAGAAAGTAGACTTCACACCTATGAACTAATTGAGGTCACATGTACATATATGTATTTGCCACACAGATACCAATTGAGGTCATATGTACATATATGTATTTGCCACACAGATACCTGAAGTGTGCAATGCACATACTGTTGTTTTACTGATATGTCATACAGTAGTAAAAGCAAAACCCACAACACATTGATCAACAGTGTCACACACACACACTCAGCAATTGCAGGATTCAAACCCCTACCTAACTATGTTATGAATCTACAGAGGTACGCATTAACATGACGCGCTATATGCTTTACTGGGAGTTTTCATTTCCACTGCTGTATTTGTGGGATACTGTCATCATCAGACTTGCCAAAGAGGAATTTACCTCTTTTAAATGTGTTTTCCTAGTCTCCAAAAAGGGAACTCCTCTCAAAGGAAATCATACACCCCCCACACACACACACACACAGCAATTGCAGGATTCAAACCCCTACCTAACTATGTTATGATACTAGAGAGATACGCATTAACATATGCTTTACTGGGTGGTTTCCTTTCTCCTGCTATATTTGTAGGATGCTGACATCATCAGACTGGACATGGTAATGTGTGTGCATTTTGTTTTATGCAATCCCAGGAATGAACCATGTGGGACAGCAGGTGTTAACAGCTTGAACAGGACTCCACAATTCTTAGCTTGTGTGATCTATCTGTGGACAAATTGCCATTCCTTCATATGACAATACATATTTATGCACAGATTGTTGATTTTGTGGATATGACATGTGTCTGGGATGTTGATAAAGGGCTATTCAAAGTCTATGTGGGACGTGTGTAGCTCCTTTCAGTGATGTATGTCCTGGGTGGCTGCCTTGCAAACAGTCTAGCAGGTTTGGGAACCATGATCTGCCCATGAACATACCAAAGTTGGTAGGGTTGTGTGTTTGTTGGCTTCCAATAGCTCTGTTTATGACTTCAATCATGATGGACTCCATGGCCTTGCAGATCAGACCTCATAGGCTTATAGAACTATAGTTCCCATGGTCTGTTGTGCACCAACACTTGTGGGGTGTGCCATATGTTGCTGTAACCCATTCAACAGTTTCAGATCCTGTAGAGAGGGTGAGGCTCAACAGACTGTTCAGGTGCAGGGTCTGTTTGTTCTGCAGTTCACTTATGACACATATAGGGAAACAATGTAATCCAGTTGATGCCATGTTTTCTGCTTTGGGAAGAGCTGTTTACCCATTCTACATGTGTTATTTCCTGGTATGATGATAGGGCCTTTTATGAGCGGGAGGTGGGTATGTATGTATGGGCCTGTCTGACAGGACATTGGCATTGTCAGTCAGGTACAGTTGGCCCTGACTCAGGACATATATGAGCATACATTGCTATTTATGACATAGCTGAAGGAAGTGTCATGGTTCTGTCTGGACTCCTTCACAGATAATCTTTCCAAAACACTGACAAACCTGAGCACTAAACCCGTTATACTTTTTTACACACTTAAACCCTACTGATCCTTTTTGATCAGTCAACACCCTACTGTATGTGACACATTTAAAAGAGGTAAATTCCTCTTTGGCAAGTCTGATGATGACAGTATCCCACAAATACAGCAGTGGAAACAAAAACTCCCAGTAAAGCATATAGCACGTCGTGTTAATGCGTACCTCTGTAGATTCATAACATAGTTAGGTAGGGGTTTGAACCTGCAATTGCTGAGTGTGTGTGTGTGACACTGTTGATCAATGTGTTGTGGGTTTTGCTTTTACTACTGTATCATCATAATATCCTGGCATGACCAAAGGTTGGTTTCGTGTGTACTCTCCAGTCCAGCTGGTGAATATGGGAATTTTGAGGCAAAGTTACAACTGCCTTATGTACACAGACAACCCTCTCCTCCCAACAAACTCGGATATATGTGAGAGATGCAACTATATAGACAAACAGGAGGCTGAGCTCTCTCTACCCATGACTGGCACAATCTATCAGGTGGTGAAGGTAACCACACACACCACAAATCCAGTCCCACATAGACCTATAGCGACAGCAAACAAAATACATTACCACACAAAAACATACTCAGAGGCTCTAAATAAAATCTGCCTAAGCAGCAGAGACCTCCAAAGCAGACACCCTGCTACCCCACAACAATACCCACATATCACATAGTTCACAAAGTCAGTGTGCCACACAGTCACTGCCCTTAGGGCTAATCAACACACCTAATACACTTGTAATAGGTGACTCTATTGTCAGACAAACTGACGTCCCACTCACCAGGCTGAACAAGAAGGTCACTTTGAGCTGTCTGTCCGGTGCCAGGATCCGCCACATAACACATGCACTCAGTTTATTCCAAAGCAAGTACAAATATGGCTCCATCATTGTCCATGCTGGTGTGAATGACCTCAGATGTTCCTCCCTGGACTACATGACAAGAGACATAGAGGAGCTGTCTGATCATGTAGCCCAGGCCAGTATGACCCTGACCTTATGTAGCATCTTACCCTCACCAAGAATGATGGCACAGTATACAGACAAACTGATCAATTTTAACAGGTGACTATCGTATTGGTGTCATTCAAAGGGGATCCAGTGTCTGTCAGCCTGGGATGACATGCACGACATGCCACGTAGCTTCGCTAGGGGCGGCTTGCACCTGTCACCCCTGGACTTTCGAATACTGGCTAAGGCTCTTGCCACCCCCATAGCACCTTTTTAGGCAAGGCTCAAAAGACAAACCCACCTCCATAGACAATACAAAGTAAAAGAAACTAAGGGTAATGCTGCTCAACACCAGATGTCTAAACCTCAAAATGCACGCACTCAAGACTCTCTTCAGTATGGAGAATGTCGATATCTGTGCAGTAACAAACACCTGGTTCAGGCTCCCGAAAGCACCCCAGCACTACCAGGTTATACTTCATATCATGCTTTTCAGCCACAAGACTCAGACCGACCAACAAAAATAGGGGGAGTATCCATATATATCACAGATACACACACCTCCAGGTTAGTAGCACTGCACGAAGCATCGGAGACCATACATGTGCAACTAACAGTGGGCATAACTGCCTTTCAGTTTGTAGCCTGCTACAGACCACCCTCCCAAACTCAGGAACCCCACTCGGCTTTCCTGAGAACACTGGAGAATATGAAGGTCTCTCCAAACACCATTATATTGGGTGACTTCAACTACCCAAACATTGACTGGGAATACTACTCCAGCCCCAACACCCTCTCCCAATGGTTGTAGAATTTATACACTCAAATGCTATGGCACAACTGGTCACCACACCCACAAGAGGGGAAAACATATTGGACCTGATCATCACCAACATGGGGACTCTATGTTCCACACCAGAGGTATACCCCTCATTGGTAAGGTCAGACCATACATTTTTCTCACTGGACATCCATATCCCGTCCCCACCCCCATCCTAGGTAATCTCGGTGAAGAACTTCTCAAAAGCAAACGTCACACTTCTCAAAACCGAGGTGGTATCCTTCAAAGACCCTGAGACAGTGGTAAATACAGCTCAGACCGCTGAATCCTTTACAAACGCATTCGATGGACACCTACTGGAATGCATGGATCGTGCTATTCCAAATAAAAACAAGACTCACTCCTCCAAAGGCAGGGGACCTGTCTGGTGGATCCCGCCATAAATAAGCTATACAACGAAAGGAGGAGCCTACTACATGATAGAGCACAATCCCAAAAAGGGAAGGCATCTCTGATCAGTACTAGCAAGAAGCTACGATCACTCATGAATTCATCTAAGGCCCGCTTCAAAAGGAAAATCGCACCAGACACTAAGGACAATCACAAGGCCTTCTTTAGTTATGTCAGGAACCTGGGTGGCAACTCCCAGATATGCTGTGAGTTACCGCAAAATGACAAAACATACACTGAACCCACAGACATTGCCAACATCCTGGCAAACAGGTTCAGTGCAAATGCCCCCCCATCCCCCCTAAAGAGCAAATGTCCATCCCAACAGAATGTAGTCTCCCTGACATCACAGATGAAAAGGTGAGAGCTGCCCCTCCAAAGCAGACAACACAGCATCAATGGGACCTGACGGTGTCCCAGCCTGCGTCTTACATGAGCTTCATGAAGAACGTAACCCTCAAATTAAGTCACTGTTCAATATCAGACTTACTACAGGATATGTACCCAAGGAATGGCATACAGCAACAGTGGTCCCACTCCACAAAGGTGGTGCCACAATGGACCCCGGACACTATCGCCCTATAAGCCTAACTAGCCTGGTCTGCAAAGCTATGGAGTGTATCATCATGGAACTCATACACAAAGACATCAGGAACCTACAGACACTGGATCCTACCCAATTCGGCTTTGTTGAGGGCAGATCTTGCCTCTTGAACCTAGTCAACTTCTTTAAACAGTTACCAGGTCCATAGATGTAGGGAAGGTAGTCCACACAGCCTACCTGGACCTCGCAAAACCCTTCGACACAATACCCCACTCAGGCATCATAAATAAGCTCACCAGCTTAGATATCAACACAAATGTCACAAGATGGATTGCTAACTGGATCAGGGATAGCACCCACATGGTCAGTATTGCAGGTGCCATGTCTGACTCTACACCAGTTACACATGGTGTCCCACAGGGCTCAGTCCTGGGACCACTCTTGTTCAGTATATATTTCTCTGACGTACAGGTTAACACAGTTGGAATATGGCTGACCAAGTTCGCAGATGACTGCAAACTGGGTGCCATAGTCGACTCTCCAGCTGGCACAAGCATCCTCCAAAAGGGTCTCACAGAGATGGATAACTGGTGCCAGAGCCATGGCCTACAGCTAAATGCCATTAAATGCATAGTCATCCCCTTTGGGAATAACGAAGTGCCCACACATTACCACATATGTGGTAATCCATTAAGTACGGAAGAAGTTATTAGGGATTTGGGGACCCGAGTAGATAGTAATCTCGCCTTTGACAATCACATTGCCAAAGTGGTTAGACAGACCTTCTATATAGCCCACCTTATCCCGAAAGGTTTCACATCTAGATCAAGTGAGGTCATTGTGCCCCTATACTCATCAGGCCCATGATTGGATACAATGCCCCATTTTGAATGTACCTTACCCGACACCTGCAGCAACTGTAATGGCCACAAAAGTACCTCACCAAGTGGATCTAGGGACTCACACAGCTGCCCTGCGCAGTTCAGCTAAAGTAACTCCAGCTCTACTTAGTCGCTTTCCGCCTACTCGGATGCGATCTGTGCCTGATGTTTAAAGCCATGTCCAACTCAGAATTAATGGACATGCTCCACCTCAGGATATCCGAATCCCTTAGAGCTACACGCTCCAGGGGCTTAAACCTCAGCACAGATATTAATAGGACATGCTGGAGGGACAGATTCATATCCCAGAGGCTCCCCTCACTCTGGAATGAGATCCCAGTCCCGCATAGGCAGAGCCCCTCACTGACCCTCTACAGGAGAAATCTTGACAAGTGGATAGGTGAACGTATGTTTACCCCTGGGATCTCTTCTGGGTCCCTGCTAGACAGAGGCACAATAAACTAAACATAAAAGGGCTATCTTGTGTGACCTACTATTCACAGGCACAGTCTACTAATCCAACAGGGTTGCGAAAGCCAAACACATTCTGGCTAGGCTTATAAATGCCCTAGGGCAGGTAGCCTAGTATCAGCCTATGAACCTATGATAATGTTCAGAGTGCACAGTGTTTATTGATGATACTGATTGCAGGTTTTTTATCTTCTTTGCTTTCCCACTTTCTATGAACAACCTAAGTATCTGCAGAACATATTTGATTATGACAGGGTTCCAATATATTATATATGTGTCTGTTGTCATATAACTGTGTGCACAAGGAGGATTGGTGAATAGTGAGAGGTTCCTGGGTTAACACATGCAACTGCCGGATATGTGTGGCCCACTGCTGTACTCAGACATGGCCTACGTGTGTGAGCATGCCCAGTTTGGTCTTTCAGTGTTTTGTTGCCTGACATTTGTCTCATTTATTCAAGTGTGTGAGCATGCCCAGTGTGACCTTTCAGTATGTTGCTGTCTGAAGTCCACTACATTTGTTAATGTGTGTGAACATGACCAATATTAATATTTATACTATATGTGTGTTGAAAATCAGGTTCTATTTTTACTGCAGGGCTCACCTTTGTGTCATAACTCGACCGGGATTATGCTGTGCCTGCAGGGTTTCCATGAGATACTTTGCATAGACTTATCAACATTTCTTCATACACGCTGACCAGTGAAATACTGTCATGGTTTACTGGTTCAGTACTATGACTATAGTGCACAGTATCCTGGGTTCAAGGCCTGTCACTGCTTTATATTTTCATACTGAGCAGACCAGACTGCTTAAGGGTCAGTACAGCAAATATAGGCATGTTGGCTTTTGTTCAGCTATGCCCAACTTTGACCAAGCTTGTCCAACACTGCTCAATGTTAACCAACATTGCTGAACGTTGCCCAGTATTGCTCAACATTGACCACAGTTGTGTTAGTGTGTGCAATTTTGTTTACATTTACTAAATAGTGTTAAAAGCTGTTTAGCACTGCTTTATATTGCTTAACACATGGCAATCATGCCTCAGGTGGTGCTGCAGGGCTGCCTATGTCGGATGCACATACTACACTCCCTATACATGTTTGAAAACGGGTAGTATCAAGTTAGGCATCCCTTTTATTTTATGTGCGAGTCAGAGAGAGGTACCATTTCCAGGGTTCCTACTGAGCCAGTGTATGTGCTATGCGTTGCCTCTTTGCCAAAGCATACTGGGCAGGCCCAGGTTGTTCCTCCTCTGAGCCACACTCTGCCTGTGATGGCCTTGGCAATGGTGGGGGGCTGTTTGGCCCGGGCCTATGCTGCTCCTGCTGCAGCTGTTTTTGCAGGATCATATTATGTAGCATAGCACATACCATGACAATTTGGGTACATGTAGTTGGTGAGTACTGCAAGGCTCCACCAGATGTGTCCAGGCACCGGAACCGTGACTTGAGCAGTCCAAACACACGCTCAATTACATTTTGTGTTTGTGCGTATGCCTCATTATGGCATTCCTGTTCAGGTGTGTGTTTCTGATGGGTGTCATCAGCCACGGCTCCAGTGCACAGCCAGCATCTCCAACTAGGTGGCCATGAGGGATGTCCCCATTGGCAAATGTCTGGTACAGCTGTGTCAGATGCCAGATATGGGAATCATGGTAGCTTCCAGGGCAGCCAGCACACACATGCAGTATTATGCCCTGGGCATCACACACGACCTGGCAGTTGATGGAGGGGAAGCCCTTCCGGTTAAAGTAGACCCTACCCCGCTCACCGGCTGGTGCTTTGATGCGTATGTGCGTGCAGTCTATTGCACCCACTACCTCATGGCATTCTGCTATTTGCTGGAAAAGACTCATATTGCTGGCCAGTACCTCACGGGAATTGGGGAAATATACATGATCACCGACATGTGCTGACATGGCATCCAGGAACTGGTGCAGTACCCTGGATGCTGATGCCTGTGATATCCCCGTCATATCACCAGTTGGTCTCTGGAAGGTACCTGTTGCTAATATTCTTAGGCCAACGCATACCTTGGTTTCCACTGGGATGGGTTCCCCTCTGTTGGTTCTGTGTGTGAGGCGTGGCCTGCACAGCTCAACAATTTGCTGCATGAGGTCTCTATCCACTCTATAGCGCTCCACTATCTCCAGCTCATGTAGCCCCTGATAGGTTACCCTGGGCCTGTACACTCTTCTCCGTCTCCTCACTGGGGGTTGTCCAGCAGCATTCGCATTGTCACCATCCTCAGCATGTTGCATATGTCACCTTATAACAGTAATGGCAGCCCCTAACATTTTTTGTCTCAGTAAAGCTTTTTAAGTTTTCACTTCTCCTACTTTACTGCAGTGTTGCAGTGTCTCTGAGGAAAACATGGTGGAAAGTTGTTTGCAGAGTTTTAAGTGCTGGGCTGGGCTAGTGTACTGCCTGTGTAATTGCCTGATTCTGATTGTTTTCACCTGCTAGCTCTGCTAGTACTCCCTGGTTAACTTCCTACTATTTGTTGTGCTTCCTTTTCCCTTTCTGTTCCCTCAGGGGGGCAGCGCCACGCACACAAGCGCAAAACGCTCACACCAGCTCACACACGCGCACACATGCTTACACAGACTAAAACTTGCTTATTCTTGCTAAAACGTGCGCGCACAGGCACATATGCATTTACACACATTTCAACAACCTTAGACATGCTTACTCCGGCTTAAACGCGCGCACACAGTCTTACTTGGATATACAGGCGCTCACCCGCACGCAAACACGTTGCAAGCACTTCAACAAGAAACTTTAGTGTTATCCACGGCATACACCTTCAATTTATTGCCTTTAGCTGGGGTACCTGTTGACACACCTCTTCCAGTGATGAGTAACTGACAACAAACACATGCCACTCTGCTCCAATGAGCTTCACTTCTTTCATACATACCCCCCTCATGATGTCACCTATCTTCTACTCTGATACTCCCCTTATCCTACTCCTACACTCCACTGATTGTGCTCATTTGCTATGTTAACTTGGGATTCACTATCCTTACCCTCATTTGCATAGGATTGCCTACTAATGCTTGGTTACATGTCTTAGACTGAGCTTCCCCCCTTAGCAACCTCTACTCGGTAGCCATGTTGTCTTCAGCCTGCCATTCCCTTGCATTGTAAATTAGGAATTACAATAAAATCCATATTTGTGGATTTTAATCATTGGTTTTCTGGTTTTTAGAGCGCAGCACGTTTGCGCAGCGCTGTGTTATGCTTAAACTTTGGAGATCGGGATAAAAAAAAAATTTATTTTTATCTTGCATCGGTGAACATTGCCAATGGCTGTATTTTTGGCTATTGGCATGCTTCCTCAACTGGATGCATCCTTTTTTTGGAGCTGTCACGGCTCCATTTTGCTATTTGCAGAATGGTACTCAGCTGTCAATGGAGTTCATTTCTGCAAATAACACTACTCTTACTCAGACAGGTTCGGGTTTCCTGGATCGCAAAGTTACCTTCTAAACCCACACCACCAACACCCACATATAGCAACACTAAATCCACATATGCAGAGGCCCTTAACTGTAACCTGCCCAAGCAACAAGGACCTCTGAAGCTGAAACGCAAATAAACACCATTCACAACCAAAGTGTGTCATAGTTCAAAACACCTGTGTGCCACCCAGCTACAGCCCCTAAGGCAAGGCAATGTACCTAACACTTTAGTCATAGGTGACTCTATAGTCTGGCACACTGATGTCCCTCTCACCAGGTTGAACAAGGAGAAAATTACAGTCAGCTGCCTGTCGGGTGCCAGGATCTGCCACATAACGCATGCACTCAAGTCACTCCACAACAAGTACAAATATGACTATGTCATTGTCCATGTTGGAGTGAATGACTTGAGACGTACCTCCCTGGACTACATGAAAAGAGACATGGAAGAGCTCTCAGATCATGTGGCTCAGGCAGGTATGACCCTAGCCCTGAGTAGCATCCTGCCTTCGCCCAGAATGATACCACAATATAAGGACAAAATGATTGACTTCAACAATTGGCTAAGCTTCTGGTGTCATTCAAAGGGGATCCAGTATCTGTCTGCCTGGGACGACATGATTGACAGACCACGATGCTTTGCCAGAGATGGTCTGCACCTGTCACCTCTGGGATTCAAGTTACTGGCTAAGGCTCTTGCCACCCCTATAGTGCCTTTTTTAGGCAAAGTTCAAAGAACAAAACCACCACCGTAACAGGTACAAGCATGCAAAATATGAAGGTAATGCTACTCAATGCTAGAAGTCTAAACCTCAAAATGCACTCTCTCGAGGCACTCCTAAAAATGAAGAACATCGATATCGATATCTGTGCAGTAACTGAGGCCTGGTTCAAGGCTCCAGAGAGCACCCCTGCAATACCAGGCTACAACTTTTACCACACTTTTCGGCCACCAAAGCAGGCCCGAAACACTAAAGGTGGAGGAGTGTCAATATTCACCAAGGATATTCACACCACCAGGCTAGTTGCCCAACATAATGCATCTGAAATTCTCCAGGTGCAACTAACACTAGGTAAGACTGCAATCCAAATTGTAGCTTGCTACAGATCCCCCACCATACCCCAAGATTCTCACTACACCTTTCTAAACATACTGGAAAATATTAAGATAGAACCAAACACCCTAATACTGGGTGATTTTTACTACCCTGCCATTAACTGGGAAAGCTACTCATGTACCAACAACTTTGCCCAACGGTTCTTGGAATTCATAAATTCCAACGCCCTGGATCAACTAATCCATAGTCCCACCAGGGGCTCCAATATCCTAGACCTGGTCATTACCAACATGGGAAATCAATGCTCCACGCCTATGGTCACCCCCTTGTTAGTCATGTCTGACCATAAGCTAATCACCCTTAACATCCACATCCCACCCCCACCCCCCAGTAAGGAAACCTCCATAAAAAACTTCTCCAAAGCCAACTTCATGCAACTCAAGTCAGAAGTGACAAACTTCATGCCACCCATGCAGACGGGAGCTGACAGTTCAACTGCTGAATCCTACACTAAGGCACTGTACGAGCACATCCACTCATGCATAAATCGTGCCATCCCAAATAGAACCAAGATGCTCTCATCCAAAAAAAAAGAAGCCAATCTGGTGGTCCCCTGCCATAAACAAACTTTACAACAAAAGGAAGAAACTGTTGCAGAAAAGAGGAAAATCGCAGGATGCAAAAAACTTCCTTACCAGCCTCAGTAAGAAACTGAGATCCCTCATAAAATCCTCCAAAGCTAGTTACGAAAATAAAATTGCCAAAGATTCCAAAGACAACAACAAGGCATTCTATAACTATGTCAAGAATCTAAATGGCAATGCTCAGATCTGCTCTGAGCTAAAACAGAATGGCATTAAATATACTGATCCCAAGGATATTGCCAATATCCTGGCAGATTGATTCAGTGCCAACTTCACCCCCCTCTCACCCCCTAAATGGCCCATCTCAATTCCGGAAGATTGCCAAATTCCGGTAATAACGGCCACACAGGTAAAAAATGTACTCTCCAAAGCTAAGAATACAGCATCCATGGGACCAGATGACATCCCGGGCTGTGTACTACATGAACTACAATATGAACTGGCACCTCACCTAAGTGTCATGTTTAATCATAGCCTCACCTCAGGTTTTGTGCCCACTGAGTGGCGCACAGCTACAGTTATCCCACTCCGCAAGGGGAGATCCTCCTTGGATCCCGGAAACTACCATCCCATCAGTCTGACAAGCCTTATCTGCAATGCCATGGAGTGTATTATCATGGAACTTATAAACAAAGACATTGGCAACCTTCAAACACTGGACCCCACCCAGTTTGGGTTCGTGAAGGGCCGATCTTGTCTCCTGAACTTGATTGACTTCTTCTAGTCAGTCTCCAGAGCCATGGACAAGGGTAAGGTGGTCCACACAGCCTATCTAGACCTTGCCAAGGCCTTTGACACCACCCCCCACTCTGGAATCATAGATAAACTTACTAAGCTGGGCATTAATCCCTACGTCACCCAATGGGTTGCTAACTGGCTTACTGATAGAACTCACACTGTAAAAGTAGCCGACTCCAAATCCAGCTCCTACTGATAGAACTCACACTGTAAAAGTAGCCGACTCCAAATCCAGCTCCAGACAAGTGACAAGTGGAGTACCTCAGGGTTCAGTCCTGGGACCACTCTTGTTTGGCATCTACTTCTCTGAAATACAGGCAAACACTAAGGGACTCTGGATAACAAAGTTTGCAGATGACTGCAAACTGGGAGCCATTATTGAATCCCCAAATGATGTGGATACTCTACAAAAGGGCCTTACAGAAACAGATGCTTGGTGCCAGAGCCATGGGCTCAAGCTCAATACCAAGAAATGTATAGTTATCCCCTTTGGGGAAAAAACATGTATCCGTGAATTACCATATAGGTGGCAGTACACTAAACACCGAAAGTTTGATAAGAGACTTAGGGACACAGGTGGACAGTGGTCTCACCTTCGATAACCACATCACCACAACAGTCAGGAAATCCTTCTATGTGGCACACCTCATCACTAAAGGCTTTTCATCCAGAAAAAAGGAGGTCATTGTCCCACTGTACTCATCCCTCATTAGACCCATTATAGAATACAATGCCCCGTTTGGTATGTACCTCTGAAGACATCTGCAACAACTGGAAAGGCCACAGAAATACCTCACTAAAAGAATCACAGGCCTAAAGCAGATGCCCTACGCTGACCGCCTTAAACTCCAGCTATACTCTGTCACATATCGTCTACTCAGAGGCGATCTTTGCTTAACATACAAGGCCATGTCAAACCCAGAGCTGTTGGACATGCTACACTTAAAGAAATCCCAATCCCTCAGAGCCACACGCTCCAGGGATCTAAACCTTGTCATCACAATAAACAAAACATGCTGGAGGGATAGGTTCCTGACCCAGAGACTCCCCAGACTCTGGAATAGATTGCCCATACATGTCAAGCAGAGTGCCTCTTTGATCCTCTTCAAAAGGAACCTTGACGATTGGATGGGAGAAAGGAAATTCACCCCAGGGATCACGTCAGTCGCCCTGCTAGACAGGGGTCCAGGGAAGTAAATAATGTGGGAAGAAATAGCCAGGGAATTGTTATGGCTAGGCTTGTATAGGCCCTAGGGCTGATAGCCTAGTACCAACCTATGAACCTATTACCTCATTTGCATAGCTTTCACCTGCAATTGAGGTAATTTGCATATCCTAGCCCTGTCCGTGTAAGAGTCATTTTAGGAGCTTTCTTGCACGCCCCTACCGGCTGTTCCTGGATCGCTCGGTGTACATGTTGGCTGCATGGAGTCTTACTCTACTCTAAGACTCCGTGCAAGCCTTTGTGAATCTGGCCCTTTGTGTTTTATGTGTTGTCTGGTTTGTAACGGGAGGTGCAGGTTTTGTGGGTGTCTGCTATGGAGCTCTCTGATGCTTTTGCAGGTTTTTTATTTAGAGCCTCCGAGTATGATTTTGTGTATTTATGTGTATTTTTTGCCAGTGCTGGTTTAGTAAGTCTATGTGAGTCTGGAGGTGTGGTGTAAGTGTTAACCTTCTCCTCATGACTGTCTGTTCCAGTCTTGGATGGAGAGACCTTAGCCTCCAGTTTGGCTGTATAATTGCATCTCTCACATATGTTAGTATTTTGTGGTAGGAGGAGAGGGCTGTCTGTGTACATGAGGCAGTTGTAACATTGCCTCAGGATACCCAGATTCACCAGCTGGACTGGAGAGTACACCTGAAGTTGCCCTTTGGTCATGCCTGAATAGTAGGGTGAGCTGCTTATAGAATTAACATTTTTCAATATTATTTGTGATATATTTAAGATAAACTGGAACATATTAGCTAAAAATAATAAAATGTGTAAAGTAATATGTACAACTGTAAGATTTAGTTTAAAAAAAATAAATTTGAAAAGGAAACTGTTATAGAATTAATTCCATTAATAATCGATCAGATCGTATAGATACTTTCCCTTCTAGGGATTGTCATTATATAATTACATTAATAGTACAATGCAATGCACACATTTTCTTTTTGTGCCAGTAACCATTTGGTTTATTTAGCTAGATGTCAGGTCTATACAGCATATTTTATAGGTAAAACAAATGGAATGAATATATTAACATATACGAAGGAAAGAAGAATGCTAATGCCCTCGTGAGGCATGTTCCAGACTGAGATGTTAAGTTATGTTTTCAAGTTGCAAATGCTAGAACTAATAATACATGCCAACAAGAGAGTTGGTGAGTTAATGAATCACACAGTAGTAGTCAAATTTAAATGGATTTTAGAATCTGAAGCTTATAAATTCTTACTGACCTCCAGAACTCTCTCTTTCTAAAAAAATCACATAGCTCTATAAATCCCCCCACCCACAAAAAAAAAAAAAAAAAAAAAAACAGCTGGCTGATAAACTCAAATGCCTACTGAGTCTTGGGGACAATGCCTGACAAACTTGGAAAAATCAACCCATCATCAACCTCCAGAAAACACTATACTAAGCTAGGAAATGTAGCTTAACAGGCAATCAGGTGATACAAAAGGTTACATTATGAAAAGCATCATTCGTCCCTTCTCAACTTCCTAAAAAATTCTCAGCAAAAGTCAACTGCCTGGCAGGCTGGACTAATCCAGCTAACACCCACTCCTCCTAATCTCACCTTACAGCTGCTTTCTGCCTCCACTTCAATACACTTCCCATTCTTGACTCCTTTAATAACCCTTCCTCTCCCTTTTACATCTCTCTTCCCCAATATAGTTTCACTTTCCACTTCAAAGCAATCAAAGCTAAAGACATACTACCACTACTTGAAGAACTAAAAAACTGACTAACCTGCTGGTCCAGTCAACCTTCTCCCGTGGTTCTTGTTTCTGTGCAAGGATGTCATATCTTCCCTTCACATTTATAATCTATGCCTCCCATACAACATCATGCATGATATAGGAAAACAGACATTATTAAACCTCTTCCCCCAAAAAAGCAACCCATCTCATGCCACTGACCCCTGTCCCATATCTATTCTTTCCATTTTTATTTTTATTTTATTTATCATTTTGTTGACCGGGAAAGTCCGACTAGGTTCCACAGAGCCTGTTTTCAGCGGAGGCCCGGGGAGAAATGCTCCAGATGCATGTCTTTGGAATGTGGGAGGAAAC
Organism: Protopterus annectens; assembly: GCF_019279795.1. NCBI lineage: Eukaryota > Metazoa > Chordata > Ceratodontiformes > Protopteridae > Protopterus > Protopterus annectens. Next base: position 1,520,399,032 of record NC_056746.1, read on the forward strand.
CGGAGTACCCAGAGGAAACCCACGCGAACACAGGGAGAACATGCAAACTCCACACAGAAGGCACCCCAGCCGAGAATCGAACCGGAGAACCTCTTGCTGTGAGGTGACAATGTTAACCACTGAACCACTGTGCCGCCCATATTTGGCGAAATGCTAGAAACATTGCTTTGCAATCAGCTCACCAATTACATCTCCCAGTATCATCTACTATCCTCAAACCAGCATGGATTTTGGGTTGTAGGAGCACTTTTATAGCCCTGTGGACACTTACTGATAACATTTGTCTAGCTATGGACAAAGGCCTCTTCATTCAAGCCATCTTTATTGACCTCACCATAGCTTTCTATCTGATTGAACATAACATTCTGGTAGATCAGCTAACTGAAACTGGAATTAGCCCAGCTACAATTTCTCTAGTTTAAAAATTATATTTCTAATTGGTATTTCTCTGTTCAGTTTCAGAACACCCTCTCAGATTCTGCCCCTCTCCTTAAAGGAGCCTTTCAAGGCTCTATTCTGCTACCCTTCATTTTTTCATTTTCTTTAATAAACTACCATTTGAAATCCCTCACATCTCTCTGACTTTATGCTGATGATATGGTTATATTCATTCAAACCTGACCTTCTCGGCAATACAGCAACATTTACAAGGTGACTTCTCGTCACTTACCCTCTCCTATAGAAATGAGCATCATTGTTATCATGCTTAATAAAGGCAGTTGGCTAACTGTTGAACATTAGGCCAACTTGCTTCTTGGATACCAACTCTACAAGCTCCTCAAAGAAGGCCCCTGACCTTCCCTTGCCTTCAACCTTTCCAGACAATCCCAGAATTACAATCTAAGAACAGTTAACCACTCTGGTCTGCTTCTTCAATGTCCCAGAACCCGACACCACTGCACTTACCATGTCTTCTTCATCCTGGGCCTTGAACTCTGGGAATCCCTCCCTATTAATCATAAAGACCTCATCTCATACCCATTATTCCATGTTCAGCTTAAAGATATTCTCAAGTCCAAGCTGATTTGGACACCTCACTTAATCCTCTTCTCTCCTTTAAACCAATCAGGCACCTTTGTCTTCCTCAGATTATTTCCCGACATTATTATATGATATTTCTTCTACAATGTATGTATTGTATATAGTTAATTTCTGTATTCCCTTACCTTACTTTTGCTGTCTTTTATACTTTGTGCTCTATCCCTTCACTATTTTACGCTTCTTCTTTCCTCACTCTAGTCATACCTTGTTTTTTTCTCCTGTGATGTGTACTTTATTATTATTAATGTTATGGATTCATTACAATCTTCACAACATTTTGTTTGTATTCGTAATACCTCTTGTTAACTTGCTTGTCTGTTGTCATTCATATTTGTCTGGGCAAAGACTGAAATAGGTCCAACTGGATCACTGTCTACCCCAGTTAATAAACTGAAAAAATAGATTCATAAGTATCCTGGGATGAACAACAGCTTCTTTTTTTAAACCTGAAGCAGAAATCCAAAAAGGTATTTAATTTGAGAAAGCATTATGCAACATGAAATCACTCAATTTTCTTGTGAAAGTTTGCCCTCTATATGTGTCCAGTTGTGTTTTTTTTTTAATTTTTACTGCTCATTTGGTACCTTCAACTGAATTTACTCACTGTTGCTGTTTTAGTTTTCTGATTTGGTTCCCCTTTTTTGAAATCTATTTTGAAGGAAAGTAGACTAAAACATAAACATTATATTGCATGTGCATATGTTTGCATATATTTTTTATGTAATTTTTTAAAATGTTTTAATGATACTAATGTATTGCTTTGACATAAGGGATCATGATTATAAATTCTTTATGTTTTGGATTTTGTAATTCATTTATTGCACATCTGCTAACATTATCCCGGTTGTCTCTTTGGTTTTGTTCTTCCAATCCCAGCTGCTGTACTGTTATGTCCATCTGGCAAGGAATGATCTTACAAATTTTGAACAAAACAGTGTAAGAAACTTCTCTGTGTGGACGATTTTCAGTCTATATATTTCTAGTTAATCACTGTATATTAATCAGATCAGACAATAGTAGTAGAAGTAGCAAACGTAAACTCGTCAAGTCAAAAAGTAATAATAGGAAATATATAATTCTACAGTATTACTAAGTATTCGAAAGTAATCCAAGCAAGGCAGGCAGTCTGTTTCCAGTCGAAAATCCTTTATTAAGTACACAGACAAGCGATCCAAGTAAAACAAAAATAGAGTAATAATTTCCTCACAAGTTTTCTAAATATATATATACTTTTTATCAGGCATGGGAGTGGTTTACCATTGGTACACATGTTAAATTCACATCCCTTCCCCCATCAGTGTGACATTCGAGCTAGTCCTGCTCTACCTAGTAGCTGTCATAATAATATATAGCCCTAATGTACTTTAATGGTACATCTTATTTAACCAAATTATTAAGTCTGTGATTTTATACAAGGCAATATACTACATGGCTGGAAATATATCAACCTTAGTTCATTTTGCGATCAAAAGTTATATATAAATATATACATATACATTTTGCATGTAAAAATCAGTTTCTATTTTAAAGTTGGCCATCCAAATACTGTTGGTGCAACCCTGACAGCTTAGAAAAATTTGCCACAAAAGGACAGGCGTGAGTACTGTGGGATACAACTGGATACTTCTACTGGTGTGGATAGTTGGCAACCTCCCCTTATTACTTGGTTTCTTCCAGAAAGCGAACTGAGTATCCAGCAACTGAAGTATTTATTCTGAGCTCTTTAAGTTTATGGTCAATGTATGCAGAACGATGTAAAATGCTTTGAGAAGTTCCAGAAGGGTGGTATGTATTGGCAATGCCTCTCATCCAGTATAGCTCTGAGTTCTCCAAAGATGGTGACCACATTTAGCAGGTCTGATTGGATTCGTGTCACTGCATCCATGTATGTATACATCAATGAAAGCCACAAACATGCATCTAAATGATTAAAACTGCATTTTTTAACACAAAAATAGTTTCATGAAAAGTACACAAAATGCATGTGTTTTGGTGAGATGACGCCCACACACAAACACTCACAACGCCTCCCTCTTATGCAATTATAATACATCAAGGCCACACATGGGAGGAAAAAGTGCAAATAACACCTATGTGGAAAGCCTTCTCTGCAGTAGACATACAGTGTGACAATGATTCAGTTCAAAAGCAGCAGTTCAGAATACCATTTATCACAAACAGAGCAAATAATAGTACAATTCAACTGTCAACTAACTTAACTGACAAATTCACACTTCACAAAACATAAAAAAGTACAAATTTCACTGAAAATTTGAATTGGTTAAAACAGCTTTCCATACCAGGCTGTACTGCCACATGATTTACCCTTAACACACCCATCATGATAAATGTCTAGATACTAAGGAATAGAGCATTACAAAAATGCCTCTGAACTGGTTCCATGAGTATCCTACCCACAGCTTTACAGATAATGGAAAATTTGGTGGTTCTATGTTTTTCTGGAATCAGATGTGTATCCACCCTTAGAGACAAGAATTACTGGGGCCTGAGGCCACATTTTAAGGATAAAGCCAATGACAAAACTTTTATTCTGAAAGATTTGCAATTGGTCTATGATATTTTATTTAGTAGTATTGAGAAATTAGCCAGATATATTGCCCATGCCCATGGAACAGGCAATCTTAACCTTAGCTAGGAATGGCAGAATATGGTCATGAGTGATATATGCAGGTTCACAATATGGGTACTGAAGCAGGGATATTGTGTGTGTTGGCTTACCAAAATTTACTTGCAGAAATGGTTCCAATATCCTGCAGTACACTATGCACTGTCATGCTGAACTCAAGAGGACATTAACCATTTATTGTCTTCCTTATATAGATGCAAAAGGAGTTGCACTGTATTTGCAGAAACTGTAGTTGCTTGAACTCATGTTTGTTCAGACAAAATGTCTTAACAACATATTTGTTCTATAGCATATACAGGGTGAAACACAACTCAAAACTGATAAATTATTTGTACATTTTTGCAGGAGGCAAGCCCCTCCTTACACATACTAAATTACTTTCATTCAAAAATTTCACCATTACGAGGCTACACAAAATGTATGTTTCTTTGAATCAGTATGTAAGATGCTCATTCACCAAAGTTACAGAAACAGCTTCTGCAATACTTAACTCAAGCATGATTAATTATTTGCACATTTTTGCAGGAGGCGAGCCCCTCTTCACCCAGACTAATTTACTTTCATGTAAAGATCTCACCATTATGGAGGAAACACAAAATGTATAATTTGTATATATTTGTGTTTTGCTCTTTCCCTCTCCATTTCATCTGATTGGTCAATTCTTCTTCAGCTTTGCTTCCATACTGGGCAGCACCATCATACTCTCTTACATTACACTGCATATCATGATGCTGGCACAAGGATTCAATTTGTCTCTGTATTCTGTCCATGTGGGTGCAGCCAGTACACTGTTGTTGCCTTTACCCAACTGTCAAACCGCTTTCATAAGGCTCAAGCCACTTGAATCATACCTCTCAACTGTCCAGATTTTCGCAGAATGTCCAGATTTTTGTCTCATATTTTTGGTATGTTCCTCATTAAATATGAAGTTCTCTGGAAAACCATTGAGGATTAAAGTCACTAAATGCTAACAAATGTTTTGAATTTCAGACTTCAAACCCTTCAGAAAATACATACTAATGCAAGAGCTGTTATCCTATCAACTTTCTAAGTTTATAAGAACAATATTTAAAACTTGTACCTATTTTGGGGCCTATGTCCCCCATTGTTTTTGGCTTTGTCCAGATTTCTTGTTCTAAGAGGTAGAGAGGTATGACTTGAATGCCCCTTTGGATTTAAAGCTCTACACCTACTCAAGAAGTCCATTACAGAGGTTCACATTTCTCTCAGTGAAATTGATTTTTCTCAGGTTCAAAGTAAAAGTACTCTCCAACTATTTCATTACCACACCTCCATCCTCTGACTTTCTGCCTCAGTTTTCCATTACAGCTTCTTATGTACCTATGTCATAAACCTTCTCCTTGAGTCTAACTAATACAAGTTCATCCATAATGGATGCTGTTCAAACTCCTTTCCATCCACCTTCTTGTGACCCTTAGTCTTCTTCTGGATGCTTCCTGACTGTCTCACATTTTTTTACTTGCAGGATCTAATGTGATATCACCAATGTGCAATGGAGAAAGTGTGCAATACATACACATCCCTGCAGCCTGTGCTCTGTTGAACACAGACTAGCACTTTGATGACTGTTCCTGCTTTCCTCTCTATTTGCACCTGATAGGCCAGGGCTGGTGTGATGATTGCTTTTTGGTGAATTTCAACCACCATCTCTCAACGCTTAGCATCCACAAACATTTTCTTGACTTTCAGGCTGCTGTGTCAAAAATGCAGAATGTTACACTTATATGTGGTCTCCTCCACTTTAACATTTTCACCAACACACTCTATACGTTTACACAACAGGCCACCCTAATATAATATGCAGATGATTCCACACTCATTTGCATATCTGACAACATGGTACACCTCCAAAAAATTACTCAGGAAGATTTAATAACTACTGAAACATGGCTTCATAACTCACAACTCATGCTCAACTAAAAAAACATCACACTACTACTTTTTCCCCGAATTCCTCTCTTAAGAAAGAACAAAATCTAAAGTCCTCTCACTTGATAATACAACCATTGAAGTCACTTCTCATAGCAAATGATTAGGAGTGATAGTGGATGATAAGCTTACATTTGACCTGTATATACAAAATTGCATAAGGAAAACTCATTAAAAACTAGGGATGCTTTACAGAGCCAAAACCTTTCTCACCAACACAAATAAAACTATTCTCGCAACTACTTATCTCCTCCCCACACTTCTTTATGGTACTCCCATCCTTACTAACCTCCAGGCCTCTCAAAAATTAAAACTTGAACAATGCTAGTACAAAGTTGCTAAATTTGCAGCAAATACCCATTTCAGAACCCACCACTGTATATCACTAAAATGCCTAAATTGGGTACAACTGGCTCATCAACTAACATATATACAGCTTCTTACTACCCATAACATTATCCAGCATCCATCTGCCTGTCCAACACTAAAAACATTCCACATAACTATGTCATTCAGTGTGATCCAGTGACCAAAAACTCCCGTATGTCTACAAATTTATCAAATCTGCCTGGCACTGTGTGTACTCTATAAGGTTGCTAAGGCCTGGAACTCCTTACCTGTATCCATCAGGTCAATAACCTCCCTCCCAAATTTCAAAACCACTCTGAAATACTTCTTAGCTAAATTCTGGCACTGTTCTTTCTCAAAAACTAGGATAAACTATATTCCAAAATGTGACAAGTACCCTTTCATTCCTTATAACTCCTTATTCTCCCTTCTTCACTTATTTCCTTACTTCTATCAGGTTCTCTTCCTTGACTTTCTCTCTAAATATACCAGAAGCCTGTTTTTTCCCCTCATTTCATATTGCAATTCCTGTTTGCATTAGACTAACTTACCTTTAATTTCTCTACAAACTATCTAAAATTTCTATAAATATTAAATGATTGTCATACAACTTGTTCGATTCTTAACTAATATTTTTATATTATCATTAATTTGTTATAATTATTTAAACTACAGATGTGTTTGTTTTATGTTTGAAAATTGTAAAATTATTGTTCTTAAAATGTTTTGTAATAATTTGAAGCTTTTCTTACTGTGCTTCAGCTGAAAATGTGCTTCTACCCAGTCAGACTTTCCCAGTAATCAAATGTCAATTAATCAATAAATAAATAAATGTACTAAAACTCCGTTACTAGCTTTTGGCTTACTCACAGAAGACATTTCAGTAATTCCCCTTAGTCAACATCATGGCCCCAACCTTTGTGTCATTTGCAAATAAGACCACTCTTTTCATCACTTTCACCAGCTTAACAGAGACAAATGTGTTGAACAATGAGGGTCACAGCAATGACCACTCCAACATATCAGTGGCACTTTCTGACAGCATCTCACTAACATTCGCATCTGATTTTTTTTTTTCACTGAAGCCATTACCCCACCCATTTTATTTATTTCTGCCCTACTAATAGCCCTTTCAGCTTACAGAGTAATCTTCAATGTATGTGACAAAGATTTGAAGGACTTACAGATCTAGATTTACTGTGTCAACCAGTACTCCTTAAACCAGATCTTCTGTTACCAATCACAGAACTGCAAGATGTTTGACTGACATTTTTTTTTGTAGTGAACTGATGTTGGTTGTTTTCCCTGCATGTACACAGACTACAACAGCATGACTTTTAGCTCCTTGAGCACAAACTGCTGATCCATACTGCCATGAATCCATATAGGGGAAAAGAAGCAGCTATTAAAGAATTAGTATATATACCTATGTAAATAAATGCAAACTTTAATTTTGCAGGGGGACATACCTAATCACCTGCTTCCCACAAAGTTGGATACTCTGGCCCCTGTACACTTATTGAAATATTTTCACTCTGAGACCATGGCACCTTAAAGAAAGAGTTCTACTGTATAGTGGACTGAAATATGCTTTGTTCTTTCTCTGATCTTGTATTGCCTTGGATAAAAAAATGTAAACTGACTACAGAAACAGGACATTTACACACCTAAAGCAAAAAAATCAGGGAAAAGTACAATCAAGGGAAATTTAAATGCAGCAAGAATATACAGTTATAATATGAGGAATTCATGACGAAGCACTAGTAGCAAAACTTAGCTGGTTTGGATCCCAAAACTGCTTGTCCTATGCTTTTTTGTCAGGAATATCTCCATCACCCTTCCAGCCACTGACACCAGGCTAACTGGACTGTAGATGCCGGGGCTGGTCCTGTAATCTCCCCTGAATAAGGAGATAGTTGAATCTCCTTTCCAGTAATCGGGTACTTCCACACTGGCTAGAAACCATTAAAGATTTCTATAAGTGTTTCTGTCAGAGTACTTGATAGATTTTTGATTATTCTTTGCAATATACCATTAGGGTCAATATTTTTTTAACTATGGTGAATGGTATACCGTCAGGGCTCTGTGTTTTTCCCTTCTGCTTTATCCTTCTTTTAGCTGACCATAAAAATCTGTATTTGTACTTAGGAGGTCTCTCATTTGCCTCCCATCTGGATGAGTGCCTCTTCATTCCCACTTCCTTCCTGCTCTCTCTCTTCTGGTGTTGTGTCCCACATGGCTACCTATGGCACTACCTTGCCTTCACTTGTAGCTAAAGAATCAATGGGGTATGGCTGCTATAACCTAGAGCCAATGGGGAACAACTGCTGTATCTTACAAGGCTGCCTTCAGAACATCCCATTAAGTGCTATGTGGACTTCTCAAATGCAAAGTCACTACTCCATTACATCACTGTAAACGTTGCAGACTCCAAATCTGACTTCAAACCAGTGACAAGTGGAGTACCACAGGGTTCAGTCCTGGGACCTCTCCTGTTTGGTATCTACTTCTCTGAACTACATGCTAACACAGAAGGCCTCTGGCGAATGAAGTTCGCAGAGGACTGCAAACTAGGAGTCTTAGTCGAGTCCCCAAATGATGTGGACATCCTACAGAAGGGCCTCACTGAGACAGATGCCTGGTGTCAGAGCCATGGCCTCAAGCTCAATGCCAAAAACTGCATTGTCATCCCCTTTGGTAAAAACTCTATACCCATGAACTACCACATAAATGACAGTCTACTTAACACCGAGTATGTGATAAGAGACCTTGGGACCTAGGTGTACAGTAGTCTCTCCTTTGATAATCACAATTCCACAGTAGACAGGGAATCCTTCTGTGTGGCACACCTCATCACAAAAGGGTTCTCATTAAGGCAAAAAAGAGGTAATTGTTGCCCTCTACTCGGCACTCATTAAACCCATTATAGAGTACAACACCCCTTTTGGAATGCACCTCACAAGACATCTGCAGCAGCTGGAAAGGCCACAGAAGTACCTCACAAAGTGGATTACTGGCCTCAAACAGATGCCCTACACTGACCGTCTCAAAAAACTCCAGCTTTACTCTGTAGGATATCGCCTACTCCAAGGAGATCTCTGCCTAACATATAAAGCTATGTTAAACTCAGAGCTGTTGGACATGCTACACCTAAAGAAATCCTGATTCCTCCAAGCTACACGCTCTAGGGACCTAAACCTTGTCACCACAATAAACAGGACATGCTGGAGGGATAGATTCCTGTCTGAGAGACTTCCTATACTCTGGAACAAGCTACCCATCTATGTCAAGCAAAGTTCCTCATTAGCACTCTAAGAAAAATCTTGATGAGTGGATGGAAAATAGGAAATACAGCTCGGGGATCACTTATGTGACTCTGCTCGACAGGGGCACAGGAAATTAACTTTCTTGGGTGGTGTAAGCCAGGGAGCCTTATTGGCTAGGCTTACTTAGGCCCTTGGGCCGATAGCGTAGTACCTACCTATGAATCAAGAAGCTTTCTTTCTTCTATTCAAGCAAGCATAGTTGAGGAAAAGTAAATAAAGTTTCACTAACTGCTAGGTGTCCCTTCAGCTGTGAAACTGCACTCCATTACCTCAAGAAGGTCCTTTCCCCAGTGCAAATGAGAAGAGCTGGTAACAGTAAGCAAGGCCTTAATAACAGTTAAGTGGAATTTTGAATTGCAAAGTTACATGCACCAACAAGGTCTCTTCCCATTGTATAATCAGGAATAGATGAGAACAAATAAATATCTTAATGACTGTTAGGTGGCCCATTCAAGCACAAAACTGTTCTGCATTACACCAAGAAGATTCTGTTCTTCTGTAAAACTCAGAATAGTTAGGATTACAGAATGAAGTATAAATAACCACACTGCAGTCTCCAGTCAAAACACCACACTCACTTAAACTAAAAAGTACCCTCCCTTTGTGAAGCTGGCAATAGCTGGGTATGCTGATCATTATATAACTACTAGGACAAGCTGTGGAACTGCTCTGCTGATTTCTAACTTACTTCAAAATTTTGTTTCAAAGTCAAAGTAAACTTTACTGTCATTCAGATCAACAAATGCAATGTATCACTGGATGAAATTTCGTTACTGCAGGCTTGTGTGCATTGAAAACAGTTTTCACAGGAGTGTGAAGGATGCATATAATGGAAGAAATACTAGACAGTACACATATAAATACACACACAGATAACTTACCCACCACCATTTTTAAGAGAGGATAGTAGCATAGCAAAATTCACAGTTCCTGTACTTGTGCAAGTAATAATTTAGTTCAGATTGCATAACTTAGATAAATATAATAATTGAATTCTATCACAGTAAAGACAATCATATTGCACTTATGATGTTCTCATGAACTGAGGTAGTGTTGACACTCTTACGGTTAGCTGTTCAACAGTCTGATCATTTGTGGAAAGAAACTATTCCTGAAGCTTGATGTTCTACACCTGATGCTTCTGTATCGTTTCCCTGAAGACAGAAAATGGAGGTGGTTGTTTGCTTCTACACTTGTTATCTACAATATTTCTGTATATTTTTACTCTGAGATGGTCTTCGTGGATTAGAGCTCTAGCTCAGATAAATTTAAATAAGAAATACTTTCCATTTTTAGTAATTGTTCTCTTTGTTGTGAAACTGTGCTTGCCTCACTCACCTACTCCCACCCATTCTAGATTCTGCTTAGACACCCTCCTTCCAGGATGCACAAGCCCTCAGTCCTGCCCACCACTCTGAGATTTGCAATACCGTTATACAAGAAAATCTTAACTTTCACTTCATCGAGTAAAGACATGTTGAAAACTTAAAGGAAAATTCCACCCTAGAAATAAAAAAAATCTGTTTTTTCTTCAGTCTGTCTTTGTTTCCAGACCTATTATAACGCCTCAAAATCACTCTAAGTGCTTTATTTGTAATTTTAGCCTGTTTACCACAACATTGCTACCAATGGGGCTTGATATATCAACATGATCTTGTTCTTCCTCAACCTTTTCTCTTTCCCATAAAACATTTCAAGCCTGCCTAAATATTACTCATGCCAGACATAAGGAAGTAACTGTGAATTACCATGCCATTGGCATATAATGGGATTTGTGAGTCACTCCTATCTTGTATATCATCTGTAAAAGGACTTCTTCTTTTATGTCTCTAATTACCCTCATTTTTGTTTTGCTCAGAGGTTGTTTTACACTAAACTTAGAAGTTATCTGATTCAAAGATGGCTGCCATTCTGTAAACACTACTAATCTACAGCTCTCCATATAATCAGAGGAAAATCTAACCCAGAGGATATATTACGATCTATTTAACAGTAAATCTAAGAAAGAACAACTTTAACTTCATCTAAGTATCTCACAAGAGGTGATTGAACCTGAAGAATTAACAAATCAAGCAGGATTATAACAGATCATTTGACTCTGAAGAGAGTCTCAAACAAAGGAACCGTGTGCTCAGAACAGTTGGCCTAACTACACTCAAGTTACATCAAGTTCCAATACTGATCTATAATGTCGAAAGAAGGAAAAAATATGAACACAACAACTACAAAAACTAAACTCTCAGAACTTCTATCACCGGAGAAAGATTTAAATTCGAAAATACAGAAAATTACAAAACAACAGGAGCAATTAAAACCAGGGAATAAAAATAAACCAGATCAACTGGCAAACATGGAAGATATTAAAACAGCTTTACTTCCTATCCAAGAAGCGTTAAAAGAACTATCTAACCAAGTCCAATCCTTTGGAATTTCTTGCAGTCAAATTCTGGAAAGAATGGATAAAAATGAAGCTAGAATCACTGAGAACAAAGACAAAATAGCACTGCTTGCCAAAAAGGCTGATTCACAGGAACAGGACATTCACTCTATACAATCTAAAATTATTGATCTAGAGGCGAGATCCAGGAGAAATAATATAATCATCAGAGAAATGCCAGAATCTGTACAATACAATGAACTAATCCCATCAACCATACAAATACTCAACATTATTCAGTGACTTGGAAACTGTGTGACAAATAACAATAGAGAGAGCCCACAGAGCCCTGAGGGAATCCCAAGCTTCAAATATCCCAAGACCTGTTTATGCTAAAATTCTTAACTTTCAAGATGTCAACAAAATATTACTAACTGTAAAGAAAAATGGAGGCACTATTATGTGGAAAAACAACAGAATTTCTTTGGCTCAGGACCTGCCTTTGCAAATTAGGCAAGCCAGACAGTTATTATCTCCCTATTGCAAGTTTCTTATTGAAAAACAAGTAAAATTTCAAATGAAGTACCCAAATACATTAATATTTACACTTGATGGGACTAGATATTCAGTTACAACAAAAAAAGAAGCTAAGTCTACTTTTTTGGCGGTATTTAAAAGCTTACCTGCTTCAGAGAGCTAGAATAAAATTCCGATGGGACTGGCAAGACATCCGAGGTTGGATCCACCTCATACTACAAGTCGAGGTCTTGTTTTTGCTTTGTTTGGTAATTTCCTTTACTAGGCCGTTTTTTCAACAGGTACGACCTTTATTTCGAGTTGTTTACATTCGCAGAGGTATTTCCGAAGATTTACAGACTTCACGACGTCTAACTTTCTCACGAATGGAGCCGAAATGGTTTTGCTGCTTTAGAGGGTGTATTTTTGATGTGGCGCTTCTGGAAGTCTGTCTGGATAAAGGGTCCCCCATCGCGAAGTCGGCAGTCGCTCTAGATAGTCGGAAATCCAATGAAGAGTTTCTAGGACTGGAAAATTTAAAATAAACTCAAAATAAAGTCTCTTGTACTGGTATAATCACATTAAACACAAACATTAGCCCCAGTATCACTATCAATGTTTTGTACATACCAAGTAAAATACTTAATTTGTGCAACTATACAGTGACATAACCAAACACATGAAGCACATCTGAGGGTGAAAGAGTTCTCACACTAGGGGTTAGGAACTACTTTAGTTATTGTACCAAGTGGTAATTACATAACATATTTTAACCAGTTTACATTCATATCTTACCTATATAGATTTAACTTTCCTTACATGTAATCCATGTTATTAAACTCATCAATAGGAATCAGTCCCACATATACTACTAAAATTGGGCTTTAATTAAAACTATTAGGATATTCTTTTGGTAAACACACTGAGATGTCTAATGATTTCTGATGTTCCACTTTTACCTTATTTTGTTTGTAGATCAAAGTGTAAGGAATATTTAATGTTAATAAGATGTTAATACATGTTTATAGATATTTTGTAACATTATTTATTCTTATAGCTTATATCTAGTTTAAAAACACTTTGATAAGAGTTACCAATATAGGACTTAGGTAACTGACAGGATCACTCAAAATATTCTTAACACACATTTGAGGCTAAAGAGAACATTAGGTATAGGTTATATAGCCTATGATTATGGAAGCTCTGGAGCCTAAAGGTCGAAATCTAAACCCTTTTGTTATTTACTGATGTAAGTTTTTCCAGTGTCGAATAAGCTTTTTGCTAAAATTTTAATTGCTTGTCCGAAAAATGCATGACTAATCAGGAGTTTAATGACCTAAGATTATTACTGATTAGGTTACGTGACTAAATGTGTATATGTTTGTTTACCTACATTAGTTTGATTTACTAAAAATGTATATGATTTGTTCTCCAGGTCGTAGAAAGACTTTTCTAGAGTGAACTAAGAATGTTTAGTGTATCTATAGCTGACAATAGCGGCTTAAATTGGATTCTAGGTTTAAGTGTAGATACACATATAAACAAAGGTCAAACAAGCTTGTTAGATATTTTATGAACACAGTGGTTTCATTAATCGGCGAACACATGGCTAGTAATGTCCTAAAGTATTACTGTTAAATAAGAAATGGAGGTCCAATGGAGACGAATGATAATATCCATACATCTTTTTATTATGTTTTTCTCTGACTCTTCTAATTCAACTGTAATGACAAGAGGTGTAGATGACTAATAGTGTTTAATAGGGAATGTGTAGATTAGGCTTTGTAGACATAGTTGTAGAGTATATAGGTCCATTATATGTTATCTATCTTTTATGTTTTAATTTCCATAATGTATACTCATCAATGTTATTAATCTTTATAATTTTTAACTACGTTAAAGACCTATATATTTCCTGGTCCAGGGGTATAGTGGGTAGGCACTGGTATGGTACGGGATTTCAAGAATGCTTTCATAACATATATCTGTTTGAAACTCAACTGATTTTATCATACTTTCCCCGATTTCTAGAATACAGTTTTTGGAATGTGGGAAATAGATTCACGGAATACTAAGGGGCTCCAGAACTTGAAAAAGAGGAAATTGTTTCTTCATTTATTTCTGCAAGCTAAGGCATGTTTTATATTACTTCAGAAACTCATTTGACCAATGGACAGAAATTAAAAAGAAAAAATGGATAAGAGAAATTATAGCCTCGGAAGGCAAAACTAATAGTGCGGGGGTTGCGATAATTATAAAAAAACAATATCAAGACAAAATTTTAGATTCTAAAATGGATAAAGAAGGAAGATGGTGCTATGTGATTCTCTCTTCTACTCTTTATGATAAACCCATCATACTCCTTAACATATATGCACCATGTAATAATCAACAGTCCTTCTTAGCATCACTTTATCCTATTTTAAACCAATATAATAACCACTATATAATTATAGGAGGGGACTGGAATGCCTATAAAAATCCTAAATTGGATAAATCAAGTCCACAAAGGTCATTTAATAGTCAAGTAGCATTAGCATTAAGTGAACTCAAGTATGACTTTATATGATCCCTTTAAATATGTAAATAATCCTCAACACATAGTTTTACATTTTATTCAACTTGTCATAAAATGTGGTCTAGAATAGACTTTTTTCTAATTTCGGAAACGCTGATTAATCTTGATCCCTTAGTATCTATACAAGCTCGCTATCTATCAGATCACTCTAAAATTACATTAAGTTTTGCCTAAGACCTTAGAAACAGTCTATCACACAGGGGCTATAATTGGTCCTTAAATCCAAACTTGTTAAATAAAAAAAAAATAATCCAGGAAATTCAAGACATTCTCAATTCCTTACTGGTTAAATTAGCCAAACAGCAACATACACCTGATATTGAATGGGCAGCAACTAAAGCTCACGTAAGGGGGGTTTTCCTTCAAAAAGCCTCTTATTATAAAAAAACCCATCTCAGAGAAGAACAAATCTTAGAGGCTAAAATTAA
Source organism: Protopterus annectens (assembly GCF_019279795.1). Classification (NCBI taxonomy): domain Eukaryota; kingdom Metazoa; phylum Chordata; order Ceratodontiformes; family Protopteridae; genus Protopterus; species Protopterus annectens. The sequence goes on from NC_056746.1 coordinate 1,520,414,243, forward strand.
ATCTCTAGATCAGGAATTAATGCAAAATCATAACATACAAACAGAAATGGAATTATTCAAATGTCAAAGATCTTTTCTTGATCCAGAATAATAGGTTAGCATTTCATGAAATTAAAATGCTTGCAAGATATGCTAATCATATTCAAAGTCCATCAAGGGCTTTAGCAAGAATTATTAACCAATCTAAATCACCCTCTCAAATTCTGGAAATACACTACAAGGACAAAATATATACGAAATCTGAAGATATTATCAATACCTTTGAACTGATATACTCTCAAATTTATGGTGATCAAGATGAGTCACTTACAGATGAGACTATGATTTTATACAAAAAATTAATTTCCCGAAAATAGATGATAAATTGCAAAAAGATTTAATTAAACCAATTTCCACTTAAGAAATAACAACAATTAAAATTTGAAATCCCTTAAAGCGCCGGGCCCTGATGGTCTTACTCCAGAGTTTTATAAAACATTTTGTAGTACGATTGTTAAAATATTATCATATACATTTAACTATATAATTAATAATAAAATCAATGACCCTCACTTTAACGCATCCAAAATAATTCTTATACCCAAAGAAAATATGGATCATCAAAACCCAGATAATTATAGGCCCATATCACTCTTAAATATTGATACTAAAATTATGACTTCTATTTTAGCTAATAGACTGAAGAAAATAACAAATTTAATTATTTCCAATGAACAAGTTGTTTTTTTAACTTCTAGGCAAAGCAGTGACAATACTTTAACAATTCATACATTAATTTCTTATGCTAATCAAAGGAACTTAAATTTGTATGCACTTATTATTGATTCACAAAAAGCCTTTAATAGAGTTAACATAAAATTTCTATTTCATATTTCACCATATTTTAATATACCGAAAGAATTCATCAGAACATTACAAATATTATATAACAATCCCTATACAACTTTATACATCAACAAGATTTTTTCCAAAAGAATACAAATTAAAAATGGAACCCGTCAAGGTTGCCCTCTATCCCCTTTTTTATTTAATTTATATTTAGAACCTTTATTTTTACATATTAAACAAAATGTATACCATAATGCCCCAATACTTTATGGTACCAAGATTTCTATAGCTGCTTTTGCAGATGACCTCAATATATACTGTACAACACCAGTTTCAGATACCAAAAAATTACTAACAGCTGTCAAAGATTTTGCAGTAATATCTAACTACAAAATAAACCTTAAAAAAAAATATTTCCTTTAAAAACTCCGAAACTCTTTTCACTTTTACCATTGGTGGGGCAAGTAAAATCTGAAGAAAAGATTAAATATTTAGGTATTACATTTTCCACAGATAATAAGGACTTTTATATTAATAATGTTGAACTAATTTGGGATCACATTCTATCCGACCTAAGGAGATAGAATAACTTGAAATTACCACCACTAGCAAAGGTCTCAATTATTAAAATAAATGTATTACCTAGGCTATTATATATCTTCAGATCTACTCAAGTTCTAATCCCTAAGAAACAAATTCACACGGAATCTGCTAAATTTATATGGGAACCAAGAAAAACTAGAATTTTATATGACAAATTGATGACCCCAAAAATAGAGGTGGTTTAGAATTACCCAACTTTGAAACATATTACTTAATAATAAATGCTAATAGAATTTTAAGAATTGCTAATTATGATACACATAGTAATAATTGGTCCCCAAACTGGTTAAGATTCAATTGCAAGCATGCTGAGAGTCTGACTATTAATCCTAAATCATTACCTTTCCTAAGAAAAGATACTTTTAAATCATTTGCTGTAATGGAGCATATTAAAATATATATAACATTATTACAAAATTGCTTTAGTTCATTAAATCTCATCCAACACTTGATGATCTTACAACCTTTTCATAGGAATCCCAACCTGAGAATTAATAATCAATTAGTAGATCTAAAAAATTTTCCACTTATAATAAACTTAACTCTACGTGATATATACCCTTATCTGAATTATTTGGCTCATGAATTAAGACAGGAAATGAACCTTCCCAAATCATATTTAATCATATTGAGACAGATTAAAGATTTATCTATAAGCTACTTTAAATATTTAAACATTAAGGATGAGGACTTAACGAAATGTACAAATTTATGGCAAGCCCTCTTACAAGATACTGTTTATAACATCTACATATAAACTAATAAAAGACTTTAAATATCAAGATCATGTCCTTTTGTCAAACTGTTGGAAAGAAAAAATACCATTGATTGAAGAAAATAAAATATTAAAAGCAATTAATTTAACAATAAAATCAATTTCCCTCCAAAAGTTAACATTTACCCAACTCATGATACTTAATAATGCATACTATACACGTCTTAGTTTGCATACATTTAACTCTAAAAATTCTTCTAAATGCCTAAATTGTAAAGATGAAACTGCTGACCTCCTTCATATGTTCTGGAGCTGTAAATGTATATACAAACTATGGAATTCCTTAAAACTACAACTGCAAAAGATGGGTTATCAAAAATCAACGCTTTCTTGGGAATTTACTATATTACATATCCCCCCAAATAATCTATCTAGATCCCAAATGACCATTCTTATGAATATCTTTTTGTTAATGAAACTCTATATAGCTACAAATTGGTTAAATCCATCTCAAACTTCATGGGACAACTTCAAGATTTTAGCGATAAAACACATATTAGCCCACAAATTACTAATTAATGATCATACCAAACATATAAATAATCTGAAGATCTGGGAACAAATTTTCAATATTATACGCTTAATGTACTGAGCCCAGGATAACCCTTGGATATAAATACTATAAAGTCAAATTTTATCAGAAATCAAATTATTATAAGATACTATACCTATTGATAAGACTCTTCATATATTCTTTTTTGTTAAAAATGGGAGCATTCATGTATATAGTGTACATATGTTGTAGGATTGTTGTTAGAAGTATTGTTTGGAAATTACCTGTGTATTTCCCGGTCAAATGTGTGTATGAACAAGTTGAAAAATAATAAAGAATTATTATTGAAAAAAAAAAAAAGAAGAAGTTATCGAGCTACAGACAGAAAAGTAGCTAAACTGCAGGCCTTTGTCCAGGGTTTTCTTTTGCAATTCAAAATGAATTGACAGTCCCCTCCCCCAACACTACTACAGAGGTGTTAAAACTATCACTGCGCTGACAGAATCAAGTGCAATTGACAGCTCATAATGTAAAGGAAGTGACTTACAATATAAATCTCTTCTCATCTGCCTGCTGCAGGAAGATTTATTTATTTATTCATTTAAATAGTTTTGTTAAATTTTTCTAGGTGCAAGTTGCAGAAACTGCTTGATTATTTATGTATGTTTTATTACTAATGACAATCGATTTAACCCTTACTATATCTACAAGACATTATTACTGTAACACTGTTTTGCATAACTACTTCTTTCGGAGGAACAGGTGTCTTCTGTCATGTTGTTTCTGTAATTTCCTGACATTCTAGTCATTTCCAAATTTGTTAAATTACAGCAAAACACTGTTTTGCATCATTTTCAGTGGAGGCCCAGGGAGAAAAGCTCCACAGTACAAGAAAAGCAACAAAGTACTGGAAAAATAACATCTTAAAGTAGAATTATACAATTACAATTTACACATTATAAACAAGTATAGAAATTGAAAAATGGAGGCTCAGGGAGAACCTCTGTACAGAATGTGAAAAGCAACACCATACATTAGAATTATACAATTCAGAATTTAGAATTAACAAATTATAAACATTGTTTTTACTCAGCAGTTAGACAATGGATATTAACAATGGAAATTAACTCTATCTCTATTCCACAAACCATGCAGTGCAACAATTTTTTTTTTGGGGGGGGGGTACTGAATATTTTAAGAAATTCTATATCACTTGCATTATTCATATAACAAATGCATTATTTTTGAAGTTACTATGCTGTTCTCAAATTCAACTGCAAACTATTAAGCAATTCTCTGCACCTTGCCCTAGTATCAGTATTTTTTCTTTGAGATAATCTTCTGTTTGTGCATTTTTTTTTCAATTATAATGTTAATCTACTCATCTGTTGATTTGTTAATGTGCAAAAAGACACACTACTCAGTAAAACAGACTCCTTCATAATATTACATTACTACTTATGCTATGGTCTCTCCAAAACTAAGAAATATGTGCAATTTGCAGGAAACATCACTCAGGAGAGTTACAACCTTCAGTAAATTGAGGACTGCAGCATCCGATTCCAGTTGTACTAAATGAACTTGTGATGTCAGACAGTAAGAGCACACATCTAAAATTCTATTTACAGTGTCACGAGTACAGAATGTTTATTTTTCCTTTCATAATTTTCCTGTCTACCTTTGTACAAGTCACTGTACCAGACCGTATTGTGTAGCATTTGGGAATATTGCACATCTTACGCAAAGTTTTCCTGAATAGTGCAGGCAGACATCCACATGCATACTTCATAGCACTGTGCTGTTTGTGAAGATATGTGTGTATGCTACAAATTACTTCTGGATACCAAATAAATGCATATACTCCTTTGCCATCAATTTTATGACACCTGCATAATGTAATGCTCTTTCACACTGTGCATCAGACATTAGTACATGGTCACACAAGTTAAAATGTGACAAGGGAACCAGCCACCATCAACTGCACAGGTAAAAGGAAGCACACTACACAATGGTTTGGACTATAAACACTGTTAGGAGGGCATAGCTGATACACAGGATTTTAAACAGTGTGTTGCCTGTGGAATTTGACCAGCCACTTGATATTAAGGGCCATGGCTAAGAATAGTTTCTCAGACATTGTGCAAAAAGGTGTCTTTCCATTTCATTGGTTACATCTTGTTAGATCTACTCACTATGGTTTCTGTTATGACAAAAGCTACTGTATAGATACAAACCATGTTTGCAAAGACTAATTCTTTTCTATACCTCTGTCCATGGCCTTATCAACTTATTACTGCCCTATTGCAACTAACATACTTACTTTAATTACTAAATCAAAGCCTTTGAAATAAAACAGACTATACAAAAAGAAGTTATGTACTCACCATAACGATCCATCTGAGTAGTTCTACTTCATTTGTTTTCAACCTGTTGGAATACGGATCCGAGCCTGCAACTTCACAAGCACCTGCTCTGAACTCCAAGCTCCTCCCCTACCCATAATACACCACCACCACCTTCCATCCCTCAGATTGAGTTTGCTGCACCCTCAACCAAACAACCTGATCCAATAAGCCTTTGCTTTAAGCACTTGGGCTTCAGACCAGTTGTTTTACATTAAAAAGGTTTGTGGAATGCGCTGTTGTGGCAGGACAGGTAGCTTACATCCTTCTAAGTTGGAAGTTGCTGATTGAAGGTTTACTGTCTTTTATTCTAAAAGTGTATTAGTTTTGGTTTAAGCACTTGGGCTTTGGGCCAGTTATTTTACATTAAGAAGGTGTGGCCTGCACTCTTGTGGGAGGAGAGGGTAGATTCTGCCCTTCTGAACTGGGAGTTTCTGGTTAAAGGCTTATTGTGCCTGCTTATTTGAACTGTTGCTTTCTGAAATTGGTACAATTTGTTTGCTATAGCATAGACTAGATTCAGACCTGCTGAATCTAGCTTTGTTTGTATAACTTGAGCACTAATCCAGGCCATCTTTTTTTGGAGAAGGTTTCCCTGCACCCTAGTGGCAGGAGTGTGCAGTTAAAACTTGTCTGATCGAAGACTACTGGAACGGGGCTCAGTTTTTAGCTTTTTATTGGTTAATTGGTTAATTTCTTTAAATCAGTTTGCTCATTTGTTGGTTAATTTCTTTAAATCAGTTTGCTCATTTGCTACTGTTATATTAAAAAGAAAATACACTTCATGCATCGCCGCTTAGCTAGGGTTAAACTATTCCTGATGCCATAAAGTCTGTTCTTCAAATTTTCCCTTAGAACTAGCCATTTTTTTTAGTTTTAGCACTCAAATCTGTTTCTTTGAGCTGAGAACTTGTTCAGAATTCATTGAAAGCATTAAATAAGCTACAAATTACTACAGCACTCAACTTTCCTCACTTGTCTAGAGGAAAACAGTTTTTAGTACTTAATAAATAAGCACCTATCCAGGCATGTCTAAGGGTCAGCTCCCAGTGTTTTCTCCTGTCTACCTGATGAGTCTGGCCATCTTGGGGTAATGCAGCAATTGCCTCATGTACATAGACAACCCTCTACTCCTACCACCCAACACCACAACCTGTGAGAGATGCACTTATATAGCCAAACTGGAATCAAAGCTTTCTTCACCCAAGACTGGACTAGACACTCATCACACTCATCACATAGTCCCTCAAAACCTACACCACCAAAGCATACACAAAGAAACACAAAACACACACCTACATTCATGGAGGCTCTCAATAAAAATCTGCCCAAGCAACAGAGACCTCCAAAGCAGAAATGCAAGCAACTTCTACCCCTCAACACAACCCAATGACACATAGCCCACAGACTCAGTGTGCCACTCAACCACAGCCCATGAGGCATAACAATGTACCCAACACTCTAGTCAAAGGTGACTCTATAGTCAGGCACACTGATGTTCCACTCACCAGGCTAAATAAGGAGAAAGTTACTGTTAGCTGCCTGTCGGGTGCCAGGATCTGCCACATAATGCACGCACTCAGTTCACTCCACAACAAGTACAAATATAACTCTGTCATTGTCCATGTTGGTGTGAATGACCTGAGACATACCTCCCTGGAGTACATGAAAAGAGACATGGAGGCGCTCTCCAATCTTGCAGCCCAGGCAGGTATGACCCTAGGCCTGAGTAGCATCCTGCCATCACCCAGAATGATACCACAGTCGAAACTAATGTCTTTCAGCTTTTCCCGGTCAGGGGTCGCCACAATGGAACTCTGGTCCGCTAATTGGCAGTGGATTTTTTTACAGTGCCAAGTTGCCAGCCCAATGCCCAACCTTCAAAGAAGGTACACCCATTCACACACGCACCTACGTACATGTCTTTAAACATCACTCAACCATGGGGAGGACATGTAGATTCCACACAGAAGGCACTCCAGCCGAGAATCAAACAGGAGAACCTCTTGCTGTGAGGCAATGCTAACCGCTGCACCACCGCAGCTCATCCAAAACAGTAGAAGGACAAAATGATTGACTTCAAAAATTGGCTAAGCTCCTGGTATCATTCTAAGAGGATCCAGTATCTGTCTGCCTGGGATGACATGATCGACAGACCACGATGCTTTGCCAGAGATGACCTGCATCTGTCACCCTTGGGATTCCAGATACTGACTAAGGCTCTTGCCACCCGTATAGTGCCTTTTTTAGGCACGGTTCAAATAACAAATTCAACAACATAACAGGTGCAAGCAAGCAAAATCTGAGGGTGATGCTATTCAATGCTAGAAGTCTAAACCTCAAAATGCACTCACTCGAGGCACTCCTTAAAATGGAGAACATCGATATCTGTGCAGTGACAGAGACCTGGTTCAAGGCTCCAGACAGCACTCCTGCATTACCAGGCTAAAATTCATACCACACCTTTCGGCCACCTAACCTGGACTGAAATGCTAAAGATGGAGGCATGTCCATATTCATTAAGGATATCCACAACACCAGCCTAGTTGCTAAGCATAATGCATCTGAGATTATTCAAGTGCATCTAACTCTGAGCAAAACCGCAATCCGAACTGCAACTTGCTACAGATCCCCCACCATGACCCAGGATTCCCACTCCTCATTTCTTGATACACTGGAAAATACTAAGGTACAACCCAACACCCTAATAATGGGCAATTTCAACTACCCCACCATTAACTGGGAAAACTACTCATGTACCAACTCATTTGCTCAATGTTTTCTGGAATTCATAAATTTCAATGCCTTGGATCAACTTATCCACACCCCACCAGGGGCAGCAATATCCCAGACCTTGTCATTACCAACATGGGCAACCAGTTTTCCACATCAAAGGTCAATTAGTCATTGGTCAGATCCGACCACAAGCTAATCACTCTAGACATCCACATCCCACCCCACTCCCCATTAGGGAAACCACCATAAGAGATTTCTCTAAAGCCAACTTCATGCTTCTTAAGACAGAAGTGGCAAACTTCACGACATCCATCCAGATGGACAATAGAGGTACAAATGCTGAATCCTACACAAATGCACTTTATAAGCACTTACACAAGTGTATGGATCGTGCTATCCCTAACAGAACCAAGATGCTATTCTGCAAACAAAAGGAAGCCAATCTGGTGGTCCCCTGCCATAAACAATCTCTACAACAGAAGAAAGAAACTGTTGCAAAAAAGAGTAAAATCCCATGATTGGAGGAACTCCCTGGTCAGCCTCAGTAAGAAGCTGAGATCCTTCATAAAATCCTCCAAAGATAGTTACAAAAAGAAAACGGCCACTTATTCTAAAGACAACCACAAAGCATTCTACAGCTATGTCAAGAATCCAATGGCAACACTCAGATCTGCTCTGAGTTACAGCACAATGGCACTAAATATACCGAACCAACTGATATTGCCAGCATCCTGGCAGATAGGTTCAGTGCTAACTTTACCTCCCTCTCACTCCCTACAGGGCCCATCTCTATACCGGAAGAATGCAAAGTTCCTGTAATCACGGCTGCACAGGTAAAAATCACACTCTCCAAAGCCAAGAACATATCATCCATGGTACCTGACAACATCCCAGGCTGCGTTCTACATGAACTACAGAACAAACTGGCACCCCACCTAAGTACCATGTTCAATCATAGCCTCACCTCAGGCTTTGTGCCCACTGAATGTCCCACAGCGATGGTTATCCCATTCCACAAAGGGGGAGCCACCATGGAACTCAGAAACTACCGTCCCATTAGTCTGACGAGCCTGGGCTGCAAGGCCATGGAACGCATCATCATGGAACTTATAAACAAAGACGCTGGTAATCTCCAAACTCTGGACCTCACCCAGTTCAGGTTTGTAAAAGGCAGATCATGTCTCCTAAACCTGATAGACTTCTCTGAAGCAGTCGTCAAAGCCGTAGATGAGGGTAAGGTGGTTCACACAGCCTATCTAGATCTCGCCATGGCTTTCCACACCATCCCCCACTCTGGAATTATAGATAAACTCACTAAACTAGGAATAAATCCCTATGTCATAAGATGCATTGCCAACTGGCTCACTGACAGAACCCACACTGTGAAAGTAGCAGACTCCAAATCCGACTACAGACCAGTGACAAGTGGAGTACCACAGGGTTCAGTCCTGGGTCCTCTCATGTTTGGTATCTACTTCTCTGAAGTACAGGCTAACACAGAAGGTCTTTGGCTAATAAAGTTCACAGATGACTTCAAATTAGGAGCCATAATCAAAACTCCGAACGATGTGGGCATCCTACAAAAGGGCCTCACTGAGACAGATGCCTAGTGTCAAAGCCATGGCCTCAAGTTCAATGCCAAAAAGTGTATTGTCATCTCCTTTGGTAAAAACTCTGTACCCATGAACTACCATATAGGCAGTAGTCTACTTAACACCGAAAGTGTGATAAGAGACCTTGGGACACAGGTGGATAGTAGTCTCTCCTTTGAAAATCACATTGCCACAATAGTCAGGAAATCCTTCTGTGTGGCACACCTTATCACAAAAGGTTTCTCATCCAGGGAAAAAGAGGTCATTGTTCCCCTCTACTCGTCACTCATTAGACCCATTATAGAGTACAACCCCCTTTTGGTATGTACTTCACAAGACATCTACAACAACTGGAAAGGCCGCAGAAATACCTCACAAAGAGGATTACCGACCTCAGATGCCCTATGCAGACAGTCTCAAAAAACTCCAGCTTTACACCGTTGGATATCGACTACTCAGAAGCGATCTCTGCCTAACATACAAAGCTATGTCAAACCCAGAGCTGTCGGACATGCTCCACTTAAAGAAATCCCAAGCCCTCCGAGCTACATGCTCTAGGGACCTAAACCTTGTCACTACAATAAACAGAACATGCTGGAGGGATAGAGTCCTGTCCCAGAGACTTCCCATACTCTGGAACAAACTACCTATCTATATCAAACAAAGCTCCTCATTAGCACTCTTCAAGAAAAATCTTGATTGGATGGGAACTAGAAAATTCACCCCAGGGATCACTTCTGTGGCTCTACTCGACAGGGGCACAGGAAAATAATTTTCTTGGGTGGCAAAAGCCAGGGTACCATTTTGGCTAGGCTTATATAGGCTCTAGGGCCAATAGCTTAGTACCTACCTATGAACCTAGGAAGGCTGTCTTCCAGGAAAGAAATTTAAGATCTACAGTTGCTGCAGGTTCAAAGAGAGGGGCAACCAGATCTTGCAATACTATAGTAATGTCCCACGGGGGGGGGGGGGGTCTCTGACCAAAGGACTTAAAAGTAATGTACCTTTGATAAAGGCTTTGCACAACCTGGAAGAAGCCAAAGAAGCCATGCTCTCATCAATGTGGAAATTAGAAATGGCAGCTAGCCGAACTTTCACTGTAGACGAGCTATCCCCCTGTTGAAAAATGTTTGCCAAAAAAATCAAGGATAGCCAGGATTGGAGCCGTGAAAGGGTCTAAATCCCTTTGAGAAGCCCAAGTGGAAAAACGCTTCCATTTGCTACGGTAAATCTTCCCGGTGGACTATTTAAGGGCTGCCACCAGAATAGTCTTGACCGAAGAAGACAAACCAGGAGTTCTAGCAATTAAGGGAAATGGAGCAGCCAAGCCATGAGCTTCAGACTGTCCAGGTTTGGATGAGGGACTCTCGAGGGGTGAGAGATGAGATCTGGAAGGGGATCCAAGATCCAAGGAGGAGCTAGACGATGAGAACAGAGGAAAAGAAACCATACCTGGAGAGGTCAAAATGGGGCAATGAGGATCACTTTGCTACCTATGTCAATGTGCCTTCTGGAGGAACTTTGAAATAAGAGGTAAAGGAGGGTAAGCATAAAGAAGACCAGGAGGCCAAGCATGGACTAAAGTGTCTCTGGGAGATTCCCTCGGCGGGGGGTTCAGAATGAAGAACTCGCTGCATTTCGCATTGGAAGGCGATCCGAAGAGATTGTAGCAAGGCCGACCCCACACTAGAAAGATCTGCTCCGCTACTGAAGGATTCAGAGACCACTTGTAAGGCATCAGAATAGTTTGGCTTAGTTTGTCCGCCAGAATGTTGGACCGTTCTGGAATGTGCATTGCTACCAGAAAACGACTGGTGGAGATTGTCCATTCCCAAACTCTCATGGGTTCACAACAGAGGGGGTAGGATCTGGTCCTTCCCTGTTTTGTTGATGTACCAGACCACCGATATGTTGTCTGACTGAATTGCAATAGTTCCTATAGGGAGAAATGCATAAAGGGCCTGCAATGCTAAAATGACCGCCCTCATCTCTAGAACATGCATATGCAAACTGGTCTCGATCGGGTACCACATGCCTTGAACCATCCTTCCCGAGCAATGCCCCCCCACCCCAGCTGGAAGGCATCCATGGTCACTGTGGCTTGGGCAGGAGCTGTGACAAAAGGTCGTCCTTCCAATATTTCTGAAGAATGCATCCACCAGAGGAGGGATGACCTGCAGACTTTGCTTATGTGTATCAGATGTGTCAATGGAAGATCCAACATAGACCATTACACCACTAGAGTTCACTGAAGTACTCGCATGTGAAAATGAGCACACGGTTGAAGCATGATCGTTGCTGCCATAGAACCTAGGCCCTATAAAACCGACTCCACTGAAGGGAGATGGGACTGATAGATGAAGGCGACATGCATCCATAAGCTTTGAATTCTCTCCGAGGTCAGGAAGACTTTTGTCTGTAAAGTGTCTATCTGTGCTCCTATGTATTTTATAACCTGAACAGGGTTTAGAAGAGATTTGGCTGTGTTGACTGTAATTCCTAGATGGTGTGCAAGATGTAGGAAATAGTCTCTGGTCTGGCAAAGTAGATGCTTGGTGGGAGCAGCATGGAGCCAATTGTCCAGGTAAGGATAGACCTGAATTCCCTGAAGCCTCAGGTGAGCCGCTACCATTGCCATCACTTTGATGAACACCCTGGGGGCTGTGGTGAGACCAAAGGGTAGGGCTCAAAACTGGTAATGATTGGCCCCTAGCCAGAAGTGGAGGAACCTCCTGGAGCTTCTGTGTATCTTTATGTGATAGTAAGCATCCTGGAGGTCTATTGAGCACATGCAGTTGCTCTCTTGCAGGTAAGGCAGGATGGACTGTAACGTGGCCATCCGGAACTTCTCTATGGCAACTGACAGGTTCAGGGTTGACAGGTCCAGAATGGGCCTTAAGTCCCCCATCTTTTTTGGCACCAAAAAGAACCTGAAATAGATGCCCGATCTGGACTGATCTTGGGGGACGGGTTTGATGGCTCACTTCTTTAGCAGCTTGATAACCTCTAATGCTGCTGCCTCCCTTTGTGTGAGTGGTACATCTGGGAGGTGTTTGGGTGGAGTGGGAGGAACCACAAACAGAACTGAATAACCTCTGGATATTACCTGAAGCACCCAATGGTCTGATGACATGGACTCCCATGCCGTCAGGTGCAATGACAGGTGACCCCTGACTGCCTCCAGAGAAGAGCAGTTGAGCAACCCCTCAGGGCTGCTGCACGGGCCTGTTCGAGAAAGGTTCTTAAGACCCAGAATTCCTCAGACCCCCCCTCTGCCTCTGGGGCGGCATCTGACTTGTCCCCCTCTGCCTCTAGGGGAAGAAGAGCTCTGAGTGTCCCGGGAATACTGAGACTTTCAGAACCACATCTTCTTTTGTCCTCGCTGATTCCCAGAAAAGGATCTTAGAGGGTTAGAGAAGCGGATCCCGATGGCAGACAGTGCTTCCCATCCTTCTCACTCTGGACCAAAGTGTCACGGATGGTCTTTCCAAATAGGGAAGAGCCATCATAAGGGGAATTCACAAAAGATGACTTGAAGGGTTCCATGAACTGACACAATGTGTGACAGGTGTGACGCCTCATGCCAACACTGGACCCAGCAGACCTAGCCGCTCCCTCAGTAGTGTTCAAGAGGAAGTGCATGGACATATTAGACACCGCTTTCAAGGTAGCCATCCTCATGGAGAACGTATGCCTCTCCTCCTGCGACATGGACTGTAGGGGTGACTCAGCTAGTTCCTTAACCAGGTCGCACTGTAGTTGTGTAACATGGGCCAGGTAGTTGAGCACCCTTATAGAAAATGTTGCTGATGCATACAACCGCTTCCCTAGGTGATCCATCGTCCTAGACTCATGGTCAGGAGAATGGACCAAGGAACTCTCATGGGCTAGTTCCTTCTTGGTGGCAGCTGCTACCACCATAGCATCTACTGGGGATCCTTTATTCCAGACAGGTCTGTCTGCAGGGGGGGGGGCTTAAAATTGTATCTGGATGCTTTGGGATTGGCTCCATGGTGTCCAGTTCCTTCCAAGCCCACGAGGTGACCAAGTTCACTAAGGGATCTGCGGGGAACACCCAAGAAGTAGACGGGTCCATGCTGAAGGCCTCCAAAAACACAGACTCATCTGATGAAGGTTTTGGGGGGTACCAACCTCCCCGCTGGTGCAATAGTTCCATGCTGTCTCCTCAGGAGGTGATCTGGGGGAACCTTACCATTCCTCCAAACCGGTGTCCTCAGTGAGGGACTCCAGAGAGGAGTCCAAGTGCCTCCTCTTGCACGTATGCTTGCGAGGAACCTCTCCAGTGGGGCTCTTAGGAGTGGGCTTGCAAACCACCTGATGTTCTTCAAGGGGAACAGTCTGGGGTTCCTCAAGCATGGGCTCCCTCTGTGGTAAAATGATGGGAGTCGCACCGAAAGCAGAGGGAGTCGGGGTGGTGTCCGAAGAGATAGGGGTCTCAATCCATTGGAAAGAACCCTTTCCACCACACTGAATGCTGAGGGTAAGCAAGCTTCCTGGGACACCAGTAAGGGAGTTACTCTCCCCGGATCTGACACGGGGATCAGAGCCGGGCCCAAAGAGGACAGAGCACCAAGGAGATGGCAGTGACCTAACAAGGTTGGTGCCAACGGGAAAAATTCCACCCCCTCGGATCCGACACCCAGGCCTCAGCTCCGAGAGCCACTTAGATACGAGCTAGTCAGATCCAACATGCTCCAGGAAGCTGCTGGCGTCGAGGTAACAGGTACCATCAGTGCTGACCCCCTGACTCCGAAGCCTCTTGGATCCATATACTTCGAAACCAAAAGTCAGATCGGAGAAGGAGAAATAGGTGTAAACAAGTGGAGTGAGCTTCCCTCTACAGAGGGAGAAGGGGCTGGCAAGACTCCCATCTGTATTTGTGTGCAAATAAATTTTCGCATCATTTTATCCATGTCAACTTTGGATAAACTGTGGTTGGACCGCAATGATGCTATGGACACTGATCTAGCAGGTCGGTGAGCCAAAGCCATAGAAAATGATCTGGGCTCCTCTGGCTCTGGCGAAAACCTGGGCAATTGGAGCCAAGAGAAGTCAGGGCGATGAATGACCTGAATGTTTGGAGGAGGCCCGGCTGGAGCCGAACGGTCTGGGGACCTCTTCCTCTTATCTGCCTTATGCTCTCTCTCTTTGTCTCTGCCCTTATGATGCTCTCCTTTCACAAGCCTAGAGGCAGGAGGGTGAGTACCAGCCTGGGAGGGAAAGGTGGAGAGGAAGGGCGCTAAAGAAACAGTCACAGCCATGACCGAAGAGGAAGTGGAGGCTGCCGCCTCTGTAATAGGAAGGAGACCCTTCATTACTAGTTTTGCCCTATGATCCTTTAGGGCTCGCGGGTTAAAACCTGTGAAAATACTACAGCCTAAAGAAAGATGGGCTACACCTAAACAAAGGACACACAGAGTGTGGCTGTCAGCAGGTGACACTTTGTGGCCACACTCTGTGCACTTTCTGAACACTTGGTTTGGCTGATCAACCATCCAAAAAAAAATAGAGACACAAGGCCTCACACTAACCCACCACACACTCAAGGTACACACACACACACACACACACACACACACACACACACACACACACACACACACACACACACACACACACACACAGCTGAGGGGGGGGACTCTAACTAACTAGAAACTTTTTTTCTAACATGACAGACCAGCGAGGGGGAAGAAAGGGGGAAGCACCTACACTACTAAAAGCACACACCCAAAACTATTAAATTTAAGCTAGAAACTTTGAAAAACACTACTGACAACACCAGAGCTCAGAGACCACGATGCAAGTGATAGCCATGGCAAATGAGATCTAAGGGATGGAAGGTGGTGGTGGTGTATTATGGGTAGGGGAGGAGCTTGGAGCTCGAAGCAGATGCTTGTGAAGTTGCTGGCTTGGATCCAATATGGATCCATATTCCCACTGGTTGAAGATCAAATGAAGTAAACTACTTCATGATCTACTTATACAAAATTGTCCTGTACACATTAAAATTAACAATTCCACTGTGCTTGAGCACCACTCTACACATCCTATGGGTGGACCTGCAACAACTATGCCAATTTTGGGTTACAAGATTGACACTATCGTTAACTATGTGAATGACTGCTGTAAGGCAGAGTAATTCAGCTACAGCAAATGTCCACTAATTAGTAGCATCGACCTCTCAGTTATTGCAATTATAGTTTTAGAAGGAGTGCATCCACCCATCATTGCAGTTCTTTTCGCTTACTACATCATCCTACATAACTTAATAGTGTCATACTGGCCGGGACTTCAAATCACTACAGCATGGCCCTTACAACTGTTAAGTGTTGCAATTCTACCATCAGAAAATGAACAACATAAATTGATGTCCCCGAACCCTCTGATTGTATCTCCTTCGCAAGTACATCATTCAACAGGCACTTTTTTACCAACCATATCTGACACAGGTTACATTATCAGTGTCCAACATCCTAGCTGCAGCATGCTTCTGCAATGTTTCCATCCAGCAATGTGCAATAAGTTGACATCTTTCCTAGCTGGTATCCGTGAATGAGCGGTATCACCACAAATTTTATCTTCCCACTATGACCATTTTGAATCTGGCAACGTGGAAACAATAGCATTATTCTTAATCCAAAGTAACACCTTCACCATATAGTGAACATTTTTGAATAAAATAAAACATTGTAAAATTTCCTTTCACCAAAAAAACACAGTATGACTATTGTGTACCTTACAAATTCAAGTATGAGCTGTCCCATTTGGTGCAAGGGCTACACTACTTGTACATACAAAAATAGACTATTCATGCACACCTGATATCACTTTACAGTTAATTAAAAAAAAAAAAAAAAACATGTTCATGCATGCTTCCCATGGCAGTTTGTAACTTCCCCACAGCTAATTAAAGTGTACATGAAAACATCAAATGAACAGAAGCACCATAACATGGATTCTCGCTATTCTGGTACTAATCACACTTCTACTATGTATTATTTAATTGCAATACCATACCTGATATCTGCCTTGTCAAATAAAATATAATATAGTCTCCAAGCAGCAGTTTTGTATGCAGTACAGACACATCTACTCACTTCTGGCACACACAATAACTAGCACATATAGGGTTTTCTTTACAGTTGACCAGGATGCAACCTCAGTGTCTCACAGGAATTCTTCTTTGTAAGCTGCACCCTTTTTTGTGTCATGCAGCTACCAAATTCAACTGTTCTTGTGTCACACGTCAATGCATACCTCCCTCTGCTACTTCTGCATCATGTCACCAGATGATTCTCTGTTTTTGCAAGTACCACACTACTTATTAATAACCATTGACATCTGAAAAATATAACTGTTTACATAGCACAACACTTCTATTGCTATGTTTGCTAGTCAATCCACAGCAAACACAATAATCGAATACAATACAGTTATGCACGTCATCTGCTACAACCACTAAATTCCAGTTTAATACATCCTGGTAAACAAATGTAAAATAAATAAAATAAAAATAATACATACTACATCCTTTTCCCATCAGTAAATTCCTGTCTCGCCATTCAGACCATACTGCATAAGTATTAATTGGTAGCGGATGAATAGGCATAATATCATGTGTACATCTCTGACACAATAGATGCATGTTACAGCTGTAGTTCTGAACATAGTCGGGTCCTACTCTAGTACTGTGACATGTTACTCTGTACTACTCTGTCTTACAGCTCCTTATATTTGCAACTGTCAGCAGCCCTCTCAATTACAATTACTTCTTACAGATACATCATATCACTCCAATCAGCATAATTTATAAATTTCAACAAAGGACAAATGAAAGTCATTTGAAATCTAAAATGCTGTGAGACTTTGTGACATAAAATCAAAGTACACTTCACACTTCTGACTGCATCCTACTTGAGATTTAACCATTCAGTTGCAGTTCTTTCTGATATGTAGTCTTTATCCAAGTTCACGTTTATATTCTTCATCAATGCAATGCTAACTACACAACGTATGGTGTCATACTCATGCTGAATATACAGGGAAAGAATATGCTAATAATATCAAAGGAACATTATGCCATTCAAATACACACCACATAATGTTATCATTATAAACTCCATCACACTTACCTTTGCTGTTAGGTTTCTTGTGTGCAATAACTACCATGACTACTCTGCCACTATTTTTGGACTTCTTCCAGGTCATCTTTCTCCAGATGGTATCCCCATATTGGCATCACCTGTAATGCACATCAAGAATACATACTGACATGTTTGAAACATACACATATACAGATGAATAAAGGCAGAATTCTTGCAGAGTGTTAAATATCACGTCAGTACCCACCTTTGGTACCTGTAGCATACTTCCTTCATCCATGTGAAATACATTTTTGATCATCATTTTTGACCTTCAGCTCCAACAATGTTCACATCAGTTACATTGCATTAGTGGCATACATATTACACAATTTTTATATCACTATTTCTCAATCACCATCACTCGTAGACAGTAAACAGGCACGTACACACATATTACACTGATATATATATATATATATATATATATATATACACACACACACACACACACACACACACACACACACACACACACACACACACAATTTACAATGTTATACTCTTGCTTTGTAGTTATTATGGCTCCCTATTACACTGACAGAGACTCAGGTTGTCAAATGCATCTTTGTCGAACTGTAAAGCACGAAAAGGCAAAATAGCAAAGCGGCTTTTCAGCGAATTCTTTCCCTGGGAAAGAATTTGTTTGGCCGCTTTCGCTACTTTGCCTTTTTGGCACTGTAGTGCGATCTCAGAGTTGGTATATTTAAGTAAGGGGGTGTGGGGGTCTTTGCTCCCCACATTAAGTAATGTTTTACAGTTTTTTTTTCGGAACAGCGATTGTTTTCCATTGGAAAAAAATCGCTGCTCTGAAGTTTCGACATTGTAAGCTTTCGCTTACATGGGGTCGATTATCTGTTGTTCGCTCTTCTGAGCGTACAATATGATAATATAGACCCGTTATTACTATTCACTAAGACAGATCATTTTCAGCTAATGCACACCACTGACATGTTATCCCAAATGTCTACCACTTTTGCATCTCATTAGCTGAGACCAGTCCACATTTTCTCACCACACAAAGTATGTTCAAAGGCATAGGCACAATCACCCTAACTATGTGCGAAAGTGGATGGAAACAAATATTTTATCCAATAACTTCAGCTCCTAAACTCCGCATGATACAAATTCGATGAGCCATTTCATCCAACAGCTACATTTCATTTTTGTAAAAGAGTTCATATCAGTTTCTATAATTGCTTATAAATGACTGTCTCACTCTCAAAGGAAATATGTAAATGCTTGCCATAGAGGGCTGTTTCACAGCTTGTAACTACTAATGTTTCTTTCTGCATTTCCTTCCTCTTTGGAATGATAGTAGTCAGATTAGTGGCTGATGTCAAAGTCTTACAGACTACCTGACACTGTTTCTCTCATAATATGTAATAAGAATTTCACTGCTTAGAATTCAAGCACCACTAACGTCTTCACATGTTGGATAACTTCTCCTTATTTTCTATATTACTATTATTATTCAATATTTATTTACCACATACTCATTATAGCAGGTCTGCTTCACCTTGTCGAAGGCCGACAATATCGAAGCTGATATTGTCGGCACCAAAATGTCGAAAACGAAAGTCATTGCGCATGTACACGGAAATCTCCGTAAAGGGAGATTTCTGTTTACTGCAATAGTGCGATCTCGGAGTTGGTATATTTAAGTAGCGGGGGGGGGGTGCAGGGGGCTTGCCCCCCTGCATAGAGCAATTTGTGTTGTGTTTGGGTGTTTTTTTTTTTTGTGTGGTCGATGTTCGGGGGTTTCGACATTTTCGTGTAGATTATTACACTGTTGAATGTTTGAGTTTTCGACAACATAATATAACACATTACAGCTATACAGTTCTTTATGTGTACCTCACTACTTATTGCCGAAGCGTGACAGCAACTGTGAAATGACAGTATTTTTTTCTGGCCACTCAGAGTTAGCTATGTTTTGGGGCAGTTGTGGTACTTCCATTGGCTCCACAATCAGACTACATGTCTTGGCAGACACTACATTCATCATGAGATCATAGATGCAGTCATACTTCCTGCCTTCAAATATAGGCTTTGCTATCCACTCCTGCTTGGCCTTGGGATAAACTATTCTGTATCTCTTTTCACCAATTGTCCCGGAGTGACTACAGGGGCACCTATTAACTCAATGTTCCTTATTTTGATTGGCATTGTGGTCCGAAACAGCAAACTATGCCTCCATAGTGAAGTGCTCTAATTTTGGAAAGTAATGGCACAGCAATGCATGGAATATCTCCAGATTGCCAGTATGACAAAACCTACTAGTCTTTTTCAGATATTTTAGAAGCAATGGGTTGCTTACAATATTCTGCAGTGCACTGTGGCACTCCCCTCCATCTTCTAGCCACTTTTTATCACTCCCACTAGGAACTGATACTTCATGTGGACATTTTACATATTTTGCAGTGCCCCCCACCTATGTTGGTCAATCACATGAAAAGACAGGGACAACCATTTCTTCACAAGTAATAGTAGATCCCCATCACATGTTGCAGTACACCACCACAAATGATTACAAATACTGTGACACCATGTCATTAAATCCTCTCGTCCTTTCTGTTTGACAGCTAACCTAATTTTTTTACACATACTTTTCCACGTGCCAGATGTCAAACTGATGTTCTATCTGACTGAATTCACTATGCATTACTAATGCTATACCACAATGCCTATCTGTTGGTACTACACTGACAGTCACACCCTTACCAATTAAATTTCTCATGCACCTTTCAAAACCTATCTTCTCCAATCCCACTGATGCCACCCCTTCACAAATCTGCTCCACTGCAAAATTCAGTATGTATCCTGTGTCTAAATCCATCATACTGTAAGTACTGTACTTAGCTAAAAATCCACAGCTGTCACAGTGTCCATCTCCATCTAACCCTAACAATCTCCCTTCAACATCCTTCAACTACTGCTTTTGATGCTCATGCCAATGGAATTGAACAACTGGGAAAAGATACTGACTCTGTATTTCATAGTATGTGGTCTTTCCAATGAATTCTAGATCAAGGCAGGCACAAAACTTTGATATGTGTGCATATGTACTTCCACTGAACAATACTGCAGCTGCACTCATTAGGTTTCCTGCAGGCATTCGACCAAGCAGTGGTTGGCTTTCCCAACTTACAATTTCATGTCCATTAAAACAGGACACTTTCACAGAAACAAATGTACCAAGTATGGTCTTTTTTTCAATTCACAAACTGGTGTCTTGCACACAGGACATATTAGCTTCAACAACTTATCTAGGCAGCTCTCAAAAACAATGATTTTTTTTTGTCCAACAAGAATCTCCTCTGTTGAAAGTTCCTGAAATGATTCATCCAGTTTGAGACATGCTCTCTGATGATTCACATTAGTCTGGGTCTTCTTGAATCTCATCAATCTCATTTCCTGTACTTTCTTCAGATGTACAATCTTGAGTACCGGTATCACTAAAGATGCTACTCTCATCATGTTGGTCTTGGACCTGCACTAGTTCAATGCTAGACTGTAGTAGTGAATGATGATTAATATCACTCTCCAAAGTCTTATCATTGTGACCTATACACTCTTCTATGCTTGCCTGCAATTCATCTCTCTTCTCTGAGCATTTTGACACCTTATTGTAATTGAGATCTATCAATGTTTGCACTACTATTTCTGTGAATTGAATAGCAGCACCATGGCTTTGTGTAAACTTACCTTTTGTGGTATTACCAGTATCCTGTATGTTTGCTTGTACTCGTAACACTGCATGCATTACACATTTTTGGTCTGTCAGGACTTGTTCTTCACCTTACTCAGTTTTGTGAATGTGCTATTCATTACTTCAATGTTGTCCACAATTACTTCTTTGCAGACTGGTACAATTTTCATCTCCACCTGTTTAGAAACCAAAATATAGGCATCCTTACCAGTATATCTCAAAAGTTCTTTGCATACATTACACTTAGCATACACCGTACTGCTGAGTACTTAAACACCCTTGCAGCATTTTCATGCATTATAAACACCCTTTCACTGCCTTAGGTAAGTGTATGTCACACTGAATCATGAAAACTGTGTTAAGAACTACTCTTGGCTGACAATAAGTAGTGTCCCCTTCTTGGCTGTAAAGCTTGTGTTATGCTACCCATTTAAAAATAAATCACATCAATGAAGATTGATAGTACAAGTCTGCAATGTCAGGCTTTCACAATACGGGGTCAGTCAATAAATTCCAACACTCCTGGTTGTGTATCACACCAGAATGACAATATCTATTTCTCCTGCCCTACAATGTTCTGTCATGACCGCAGAATGAAATTGTGCCTTGTCAACAAATCATCAACAACAAACAGGCACATTGAAAATTGATTGTGTAAATAAAGCACAAACATGCAGCTATGCTACACACTCTTCCCTACCAATTCCACTTCAAGTATGACCATACTATTTCTTGTGAATTCTTGAACAAGCTGAGCAGTGACAAAATGCTACATTGCTGTCCCCTAGATGCCAAGGCATCTAGCCCATAAGTGCACTACAAACTGCAAAAACAACTATGCTCACTATTAATGACACCACAAAGCAATCAGTGCACACAAAAACCATGTGCATGGCATCTTGTGCTATGTTACTGATGTTCTACTTAGTACATATCACTTACATAGTTAGGCTGAATGCCTGAATCCGCTTACAGAGGTGTCTTCGGCTGTGTAATGTCCATCTCCATGCTCTGAGGATGATGCTGTTGATAATCGATGAATGCTGTTATTAAGCCAAATAGAGAAAAAATTAATAATTATATAATGAATTATGAATTTATCTATCCATATATGTATATATCCCCTTGTCTTTTATTGAATGTGTCAGTACCCACTAGTTTAGTAGCCTCTTTTCACAGGGGAGACCATATGGAATATTTCTAAAAGTGCTGGAAATTTGAACATGGCATCAGGGAACTTTCCCTATTGAAAAAGGATTTGTTGTGAATGCACTCTTCACACAATTCCAGTCCTACATACCCTCCATTCAGTTACCTGCTTTCAGTCATCTCTACTGAAAAGTTCCATTCTAGGACTGTGTTACACTAACAGGAATCACAGTCCTTAACTTTTATTTTTTTCTTGTTTAACGGAAGTGTGAGGCTTGATAACAACATCCATCATGGAAATGCCCACCTTACTACTATTATACTACTCATACTTCCATCCCCGTGTGTTAAGTAAATGTTGCTCACTCAGATGTACAACAATTCATAGTCATATCAACTGCAGTAATCAGACACGTGTTTATAGTCTGATTTTCATCTACTCTTGAAATTGCATGTCATCTCATAATTACAATGTGTAATATTTACATTTATAAAGTGTCAATTGTACACCACTGTACAATAAGTTAAAAAAATGTGCATAGTATCTTATCACATGTTAGAAACTCCTTGTGTTCTGACTGAAGAGTGCTCTCAATCTGGAAATACATTGCTGATAAGTATATTTCTTGGCACTTCTTTTCAGACTTTTGCATTGTCTTAATTTTTGCCTGACCGAATTATTTTATATATTTGCTGACTGAATTATTTTATATATTTGATGTAATTGTTTTTTTGTTTCTGATCTGTACTGAAACTGGTTGCACCCTATTCCTGTGGTGTTAAAGTTTATAAAACTGGTTTAACAGCTTTTTTGTTATCTGATTGCTTCAAGGCTTGCTGATTTAAAAATAGTCCCTATTTGTAAATTCCTGCATATACTGTTAGAAACTCCTTGTGTTCTGACTGAAGAGTGTTCTCAAACAATCTGGAAATATATCTCTGATAAGTATATTTCGTGGCACTTCTCAGAGTTCTGCATTGTCTGACTGAATTATTTTATATATTTGCTGACTGAATTACTGGCATTGTTTTTTTTTGTTTGTTTCTGATCTGTACTGAAACTGAATAGTTGGTGGCTTTGCAGTTGCCCACCACTACTGTAAATTTGATCTGGGACACTCCTCCCAGTCTAGTGCTCATTCTACCTAATACAGAGAACATTTGAAAAGGCCAACCCACTTAGGTTCTGAACCTTGAATTATCTTCTGCTCCTCCTTCCTCCCCTTGTACTTTACTAACAAAAAAAATCTCCTTGTGTTCTGACTGAGTGTGCTTCTCAGCTGATAAGTATATTTTTGGCACTTTTTAACTGTTCAGAGTTGAATAAAACAATTGAATTTAGTTCAGAATACCTTTTGAACAAATTGCATTTATTTAAATTATATTTGCTTTAATACTGCTACACCCTCAAGTGTGCTAGCCTGCACTGCACATGAATTGTTTTTAGTGCTGTTTTTAGCTGCTTTCTGAAAAAAGAATTCTAAGCTTGTTTCCTGCCTTTATTGTAACCAGTCTAGTCCAGATACAGATTTGCTGTATCCAGGACTGTTGGTAAGCTTCTGAGCCCCCCAAAGCCTTTCTGTGTTGGAGGGAAGCCTTCTAGCTTATCAGTGGGAGTGGTAAGCACTAGGTAGCCCATCTACCACAAGAGAAGTGGTTTTTGGCACAGAAATTGCAGTTTATTGGCCGTTTGAGCAGTTTTTCCATCTCTTTCAACTTTCAGGTTTAAAAGCCCACATTTGCACTTGTTCCCTGCCTTTCCTGTAACTAATCTAGTCCAGGTACAGATTTGCTGTATCCAGGACTGTTTGTAAGCTTTTGAGCCCCCCAAGCCTTTCTGTGTTGGAAGGAAGCCTTCTAGCTTATCAGTGGGAGTGGCAAGTACTAGGAAGAGTATTTACCACAAGAGGAATGTTTTTTTGGCCCAGAAATTGTAGTTTATTGACCATTTGGGCAGTTTTCCATATCTTTCAACTTTCTGGTTTAAAAGCTCATGTTTGAGCTTGTTTCCCGCCTTTCCGGTAACTAGTCTAGTACAGATACAAATTTGCTGTATCCAGGACTGTTGGTAAGCTTATGAGCCACCCAAGCCTTTCTGTGTTGGAGAGAAGCCTTCTAGCATATCAGTGGGAGTGGTAAGTACTAGGAAGCCTATCTACCACAAGAGGAGTGGTTTCTGACCCAG
This sequence comes from Protopterus annectens, assembly GCF_019279795.1. NCBI lineage: Eukaryota > Metazoa > Chordata > Ceratodontiformes > Protopteridae > Protopterus > Protopterus annectens. The sequence continues at coordinate 1,520,438,880 of NC_056746.1, forward strand.
ACAATGTAGCTTATTGGCCATTTGGGCAGTTTTTTTCTCTTTCAACTTTCTGGTTTAAAAGCCGACATCTGAGCTTGTTTCCCACCTTTCCTGTAACTAATCTAGTCCAGATACAGATTCGCTGTATCCAGGACTGTTTGTAAGCTTCTGAGTGGTGCCAAAGTCTGCTCTTCAAATTTTCCCTTAGATCTGCTAGTTCTCTCCTCTGCTACTCTTTTACTAGATTATTAGTTTAGCACTTTACCAGACTTCTTGTAGCAATTATTGTAATGGATAAAAGTGCTACTAGCACTAACGTTCTACAGGGAAACGGCTCCAGTACTTATTAATGCCCACCCCTCCAGGCATGTCTGAAGGTCAATTCCCTGTGCTTTCTCCTATTAAACTGGTGAACTTGGGCATCCTAAGGCAGTGTAGCAACTGCCTCATGTACACTGACAACCTTTTCCTCTTACCTCCCAACACTCAGACTTGTGAGAGATGCACTTATATATCCAAATTGGAAGCCACACACTCTCCAGCCAAGACTGGAATAGCTGGTCAAGAGGAGAAGGTCAACACTTGCACCACACCCTAGGGATCATATAGGTTCATAGGTTGGTACTAGGCTATTGGCCATAGGACCTATACAAGCCTAGCCATAACAATTCCCTGGCTATTTCTTCCCACAGTATTTACATCCCTAGACCCCATCTAGCAGGGCAACTGATGTGATCCCTGGGATGAATTTCCTATCTAACCAAACCAAATCCCTATCTCCCATCCAATTGTCAAGGTTCCTTTTGAAGAGGACCAAAGAGGTGCTCTGCTTGTCATGTATGGGCAGTCTATTCCAGAATGTGGGGAGTCTCTGGGTCAGGAACCTATCCCTCCAGCATGTTTTATTCATTGTGATGACAAGGTTTAGATCTCTGGAGCATGTGGCTCTAATGGATTGGGATTTCTTTAAGTGTAGCATGTCCAACAGCTCTGGGTTTGACAAGATCCCTGGCTGTGTTCTACATGAATTACAGAGTGAACTGGCACCTCACCTGTGTGCCCTGTTCAATCACAGCCTCACCTTAGGCTTTGTCCCTACCAAATGGTGCAATGCTACAGTCATCCCTCTCCACAAAGGAGGACCGACTACAAACCCTGGGAACTATCGCCCCCTTAGCCTGACAAGTCTGATATGCAAAACTATGGAATGCATCATCATGGACCTAATAAACAAGGATATAGGGAATCTCCCAACTCTGGATCCCACACAGTTTGGTTTTCTGAAGGGTAGATCATGCCTGCTCAACTTGGTCGGCACTAGAACTGTGGATGAAGGCAAGGTGGTTCTACAGCCTATCTTGATCTGGCCAAGGCCTTTGATACCATTCCCCACTCAGAAATCATAGAAAAACTAACTAAGCTAGGCATTCAACCCCTATATTACTAGGTGGGTTGCAAACTGATTCACAGATAGAAACCACAGTGTGAAAGTAGCTGACTCCAAGTCAGATTGTTGACCAGTCATGAGTGGAGTCCCACAGGGTTCAGTCCTGGGTCCTCTCCTGCTTGGTATCTACTTCTTTGAAGTCCAGGCCAACACGAAGGGACTCTGGTTGACAAAGTTCGCAGATGATTGCAAGTTGGGAGCTATTATTAACTCCCCAAGTGATGTTGACATAGTACAGAAAGGCCTCAATGAGACCGACTGGTGTCAGAACCATGGCCTTAAGCCCAATGCCAAACAATGTGTCATCATCCCCCTTGGGATAAACCCGGTTCTCTTGAATTACCACATTGATGGCGGTCCACTGAACACAGAAGGCATTATAGGAGATCTGGGAACACAGGTTGACAGCAACCACCCTTTTGACCACCACATTGCCACTGTGGTCAGAAAGTCCTTCTATGTGGCACATCTCATTACTAAGGGTTTTGCATCTAGGAAGAAAGAGGTCACTGTCTCCCTCTACTATTTCCTCATTAGACCAGTCATTGAGTACAATGGCCCATTTGGCATGTACCTCACTAGACACCTGCAACAACTAGAGAGGCCACTAAAGTACCTCACAAAGAGGATCCTAGGCCTTAAACGCTTGTCCTATATGGCCAGACTCAAAAAAACTTCAACTACTCTCTGTTTCATATCGCCTACTTAGAAGCGATCTCTGCTTGACTTACAAAGCCATGTCTGACCCAGCTCTGTTAGAAATGATACATCTAAAAAAATCCCAATCCCTCCACACCACATGCTCCAGAGACCTCAACCTCATTACCACAATCAACAGAACATGCTAGAGGGACAGGCTCATAACCCATAGACTGCCCATGCTATGGAATAGACTTCCCATACAAGTCAAGCAAAGCACCTCACTGGCTGTCTTCAAGAGAAATCTTGATGAGTGGATGGGAAACAGAAAATTCACCCCGGGGATCACTCCAGTGGCTCTACTCGACAGAGGTACTAGTAACTAAGGTAGGGTGGCACGATGCCAGGTTACTCTTATGGGCTAGGCTTGTGAAGGCTCTAGGGCCATTAGCCTAGTACACACCTATGAACCTATGTACTTTGGCCTGATGCAAGCCATTTGACCTATACAAGAACATTTGATTTTTCCTCCAAATGTTCTTGTATAGGCTGTGCTTCTGATAGCAGGTCCTTCACAATCTGGAAACTAGAAGAAAAAACTTCATATACTACACTGTAAGCTTAAACTGACCCAGTGATGTACTATATACTCGCACATGCATATATAACAGCAAGGTATCTGCACGGTACTGATGCAGTACAAATAACATCAAATCTTTAACCCCCTTTTTAGGCTCTCCATCTTACTTCAGGCTATAGATAAAGCTGTGGTATGTCACATCAACTTCATTCTGTTAATAACAATCAGTATGAATATTACAGTGCTTAAATACATCCCTACTACTGGTTAGTGGATTGTAATATTGTTTTCCCAATGTTGGTATTACAACAGTACTGTCCTGACATCACTTCATAGCAGTTTTCACTGTAAGAATATACATACCTTTCTTTGCATGTTCATTTCAATGCATTGTACTGAAGTATTTCTTTTTTGATTTGTAGCAAAGCCAAACAGTCTTGCAAGAGCGTCGGCCTTCAATATATGACAAGGTCTACATGGTCTCATGTCTTTGGGCAACAATTCAAAGGGGTAATCCAGCTCGAACATGTCTTCCTCAAAGTGACAGGAACACAAATAATGCTTTGGGGAGTTACTATGTCACCATCAGTTACACATCAACGTACCCACACTGTGCGCTGTTGTGCACCATGGGAAAATCTATGGAATGAAATGCCTTCAGGCATGCAACCTCAACTTGTTTCACATTTATAAGCCAAATACTGAGGCATTGTGTCAAATCTTTCTAGATAATAGTGAAGAGTTTGTACCAAAAAAAAAAAATAGATGCAGTTAGTGACTGCAATACATGTCACCCAATTCACTTGTAAAACACTGTAAATATCTGCTGCATCAGTCAAAGCATTTAATCAACAATATAAGCATCTGTGCTGCAGTGCAACCTATGGCCATAATTGACTGCTTCTTATGTCTATACACAGAAAAAGAAAATAATTTTGATCTCTGCACATTTCTACCAAAAACTACATTTGCACTGAATACACCTTCACAGGACCTTAATGATTAAGATCTACTTTTGGTGTACAACACCTCGGTAGAATGCACCCAACCATGTACTTGGCAAAATGTCTAGATTAAATATTACAAACCAGTACTGTGTATTGCGCAAGCATGTCTCCTTTGTATTGGTCTCTCTTGAAGACAATCCCTTCAAAGGCATAGGTTGCATTAAACTACCTTCACTAATACTGCCTGGACACTAAAGCTGCACTAAGCTGAACTCATTCATTTTGTCTTAATCAGACCTTAACTATATTCAGTGGCAATTTCTACTGGTTTGCACTTTAACAAGCAGCACAATTTGTTCGAGTCTAAGCAGGACTGGCCTTTGATCAACTGGTGCCCTAGGCAAAAGGGCTCCACAGTGCCCTCCCCCCCTGCACCACCTAGTGCCCCCATCCTGGTCCACCTATACCATCCAGATTACTGGAAAAGTGTCCCTGCTACAGCAGCGTCCTAGGCTGCCACCTAGTTGTCCTATGCCTAAGGCTGGCTATGAGGCTAAGAGACCATTACAAAGATAGTTACGGACACCATAATACTTCACCTGTGATTTGTTAATCAATTCAGAGTAACCAACATTGTGTCTACATTACAGCACATAGGTTCATAGGTTGGTACTAGACTATCGGCCCTAGAGCCTATGCAAGCCTAGCCATAGCAATTCCCTGTATATTTCTTCCCACAATATTTACTTCTCTGGTCCCCTGTCTAGCAGGGCGACTGACATGATCCCCTGGGTGAATTTCTTATCTCCCATCCAATCAAGGTTCCTTTTGAAGAGGGCCAATGAGGCGCTCTGCTTGATATGTATGGGCAGTCTATTCCAGAGTATGGGGAGTCTCTGGGTCAGGAACCTATCCCTCCAGCATGTTTTGTTCATTGTGATGACAAGGTTTAGATCCCTGGAGTGTGTGGCTCTGAGGGATTGGGATTTCTTTAAGTGGAGCATGTCCAACAGCTCAGGGTTTGACATGGCCTTGTATGTTAAGCAGAGATCGCCTCTGAGTAGACGATATGCCACAAAGTATAGCTGGAGTTTTTTTAGACGGTCAGTATATGGCATCTGCTTTAGGCCTGTGATTCTTTTAGTGAGATATTTCTGTGGCCTTTCCAGCTGTTGCAGATGTCTTGTGAGGTACATACCAAATGGGGCATTATACTCTATAATGGGTCTAATGAGGGATGAGTACAGTGGGACAATGACCTCCTTTTTTCTGGATGAAAAGCCCTTAGTGATGAGGTGTGCCACATAGAAGGATTTCCTGACTGTTGTGGCAATGTGGTTATCGAAAGTGAGACCACTGTCCACCTGTGTCCCTAAGTCTCTCATCACACTTTCGATGTTTAGTGTCCTGCCACCTATGTGGTAATTCATGGGTACATGCTTTTTTCCAAAGGGGATAACTATACATTTCTTGGCATTAAGCTTGAACCCATGGCTCTGGCATCAGGCATCAGTTTCTGTAAGGCCCTTCTGTAGAATATCCGCATAATTTGGGGATTCAATAATGGCTCCCAGTTTGCAGTCATCTGCAAACTTTGTTAGCCAGAGACCCTTAGTGTTGGCCTGTACTTCAGAGAAGTAGATGCCAAACAAGCATGGTCCCAGGACTGAACCCTGAGATACTCCACTTGTCACTTGTCTGGAGCTGGATTTGGAGTCAGCTACTTTTACAGTCTGGGTTCTGTCAGTAAGCCAGTTAGCAACCCACTGAGTGACGTAGGGATTTATGCCCAACTTAGTAAGTTTATCTATGATTCCAGAGTGGGGGATGGTGTCAAAAGCCTTGGCGAGGTCTGGATAGGCTGTGTGGACTGCCTTATCCTCATCCACAGCTCTGGAGACTGATTCGAAGAAGTCAATCAGATTCAGGAGACAAGATCAGCCCTTCCCAAACCCAAACTGGATGGGGTCCAGTGTTCGAAGGTTGCCAATGTCTTTGTTTATAAGTTCCATGATAATGCGTTCCATGCCCTTGCAAATCAGGCTTGTCAGACTGATGGGACGGTAGTTCCCGGGATTCAAGGTGGATCCTCCCTTGTGGAGCGGGATAACTGTAGCTGTGCGCCACTCAGTGGGCACGAAGCCTGAAGTGAGGCTATGATTAAACATGACACTTAGGTGAGGTGCCAGTTTATTTTGTAGTTCATGTAGTACACAGCCTGGGATGTCATCTGGTCCCATGGATGCTGTATTCTTAGCTTTGCAGAGTGCGGTTTCTACCTGTGTGGCCGTAATTATCAGAATTTGGCAATCATTTGGTATTGAGATGGGCCCTTTAGGGGGTTGACATTGGCACTAAATCGATCTGCCGGGATATTGGCAATATGCTTGGCATCAGTATATTTAATGCCATTCTATTGTAACTCTGAGCAGATCTGAGCATTGCCATTTAGATTCTTGACATAACTATAGAATGCCTTGTGGTTGTCTTTGGAATCTTTGGCAATTTTATTTTCGTAACTACCTTTTGAGGATTTTATGAGGGATCTCAGCTTCTTACTGAGGCTGGTGAGAGAGTTTTTTGCATCCTGGGATTTTCCTCTTTTTTGCAACAGTTTCTTCCTTCTGTTGTATAGTTTGTTTATAGCAGGGGACCACCAGATTGGCTTCCTTTTTTTGGAGAAGAGCATCTTGGTTCTATTTGGGATGGCATGATTCATGCACAAGTGGATGTGCTCATACAGTGCCTTAGTGTAGGTTTCTGCAGTCGAACTTCCAGATCCCGTCTGCATGGGTGTTGTGAAGTTTGTCACTTCTGACTTCAGTAGCTTGAAGTTGGCTTTGGAGAAGTTTTTTAAGGAGGTTTCCTTACTGGGGGGTGGGGGTGGGATGTGGATGTCAAGGGTGATTTGCTTATGGTCAGACCTGGCCAATGAGGGGGTGACCACTGGTGTGGAGCATCTATCTCCCATGTTGGTAATAACCAGGTCTAGGATATTGGAGCCCCTGTTGGGACAATGGATTAGTTGATCCAGGGTGTTGGAATTTAAGAATTCCAAGAACCGTTGGGAAAAGTAGTTGGTACCTGAGTAATTTTCCCAATTAATGGCAGGGTAGTTGAAATCACCTAGTATTAGGGTGTTTTGTTGTATCTTAATATTTTCCAGTATGTTTAGAAAGGTGTAGTGAGAATCTTGGGGCATGGTTGGGGATCTGTAGCAAGCTACAATTTGGATTACAGTCTTACCTAGTGTTAGTTGCACCTGGAGAATTTCAGATGCATTGTGTTGGGCAACTAGCCTGGAGGTGTGAATATCCTTGGTGAATATGGACACTCCTCCACCTTTATTGTTTCGGTCCTGGTTTTGTGGCCGAAAAGTGTGGTAAGAATTGTAGCCTGGTATTGCAGGGGTCTCAGTTACTGCACATATATGTTCTCCATTTTTAAGAGTGCCTCGAGAGAGTGCATTTTGAGGTTTAGACTTCTAGCATTGAGTAGCATTACCTCCAGATTTTGCCTGCTTCTATCTGTTACGGTGGTGGTTTTATCCTTTGAACCTTGCCTAAAAAAGGCACTATAGGGGTGGTAAGAGCTTTAGCCAGTAACCTGAATCCCAGGGGTGACAGGTGTAGACCATCTCTGGCAAAGCATCGTGGTTTGTCGATCATGTCTTCCCAGGCAGACAAATACTGGATCCCTTTGAATGACAATTGCAGCTTAGCCAGTTGTGTCAGTCAGTCATTTTTTCCTTATACTGTGCATATCATTCTGGCAGGCAGGATGCATACTCAGGGGGGGCATACCTGCCGGTCCACATGATCAAGAGCTCTTCTCTGTCATCTTTTCCCTGTTTCCAGGAGGCCTCGCTCCTCAAGTCGACCCTCTCATGGACGATGACAGAGTCGTATTTGTACTTGTTGTGGAGTGACTTGAGTGCATGTGTTATGAGGCAGATCCTGGCACCCGACAGGCAGCTGACTGTAATTTTCTCCTTGTTCAGCCTGGTGAGTGGGGCATCAGTGTGCCTGACTATAGAGTCACCTGTGACTAAAGTGTTGGGTACATTGTCTTGCCATAGGGGCTGTTGTTGAGTGGCACACTGGTGTTGTGAGCTATGTGTCACTTTGGTTGTAACTGCTGTTTATTTGCGTTTCGGCTTCAGAGGTCCTTGTTGCTTGGGCAGGTTAATGTTATGGGCCTCCGCATATGTGGGTTTAGTGTTGCTATGTGTGGGTGTTGATGGTGTGGGTTTTAAAGGGCTATGAGTTGCTTGAGGTGTAATGCACGTGTTAACCTTCTCCTCTTGACTGTCTAGCATAATCTTGGCCGGAGAGAGCTTTGCTTCCAGTTTGGCTATGTAAGTGCATCTCTTGCAGGTTGTAGTGTTGGATGGTAGGAGGAGAGGATTGTCTGTGTACATAAGGCAGTTGCCGCATTGCCCCAGTATGCCCAGATTCACCAGGTGGACAGGAGAAATCACCGGAAGCTGACCCTTGGACATGCCTGTTTAGGTGCTTTTTTGTAAAGTTTAAGAACTGTTTTCCCTTACCTTTGCAAGGTACATTGCAATTATAGGCTGTTTAGTGCTTATGATTAATTTCTCCTTATTGACAAGGAGAGCTGAGTGAACTACTGGCTTTGCATGACTTGTATGTGTGCAGTCACATTTCAGATCAGTGACAATTTATCAGTAGTGGATTATTACAATCATTTGATACCTGGCATTATCCCTTATGTCAATGGGGAATAAATGTTGAGCACGTGTAGTATGGAGTCATCATACAATGAAACTCAGGAAGTCATCATCCACTTTTTTTCAAGTGCGGATCACAGTCCAGTGTACCTTCAGGTGTCAATTATGTGGAGAATGAATATGTCATGTACAATGCAAGCATATGTAAATGGACACTGTTGGCCATTTGCTGTTCACATCATTGGATAATCTGTGACCCAATCTAGGCAGGTATTTGGCATGACATATACCGCACAAGTGCACAGTGTCAACTCATTCTTGCACAGTCATGACAGACACAGTTTCTGATAAGGCATTATTACTCACAGCTAAATACATGAAATGGATTTATGCCAGGACCATCACTGGCTTTACTGTATTTAGTGCCATCAAGCATACTACACATTGTTGAAAATGCACACCTTTCAGTAGCATGGCCTGCAATGTACAAAGCATTGGTTAACGAACATTTCACTGCACCAGTGCAAGTCTGCGTACACTGCACACTGTACACCCAGACAGAATATTTACTAAAATATCCAACATCCTTAACTATCATCTACTACAGCTCTCATTGATACAGTCTGCACCAAATAATGGGAAGATAAAAAAGTTGGCAAACCATTAAAACTTTTATTTCTATGTCGCAAACACTAAAGCAGATGACATGTTATCCTGTCTTAAAACATGCTTATATCAATTAATCAGAAAGATCATCTACTGGGGATTAATGCATTGAATCATCATTTCCATAGCATAATACATATATATGTTAACAGTTACTCAAAGTATATCCATATTCCTTCAAAACGCAAGAAGTCAGCATATTTGTTGTCATCTGCAGGAAACTGCTGACGTATATGGGAGACCACACATGCCGGAATGACAACTCTGTTCCCATGTCCAAGTCTTCAGTTGTTGAAAATCCATAAAACATATTCTCAGTATGCAACCATGCAGTACAAAATGTAAAATTATAATATGTTATTTAGCAATTTCTACATCATGATGCATTCATCACAAATAACTGTCAAAAAACAAAATTGCTATACCTACAGAAGAGTATGCAATATAACATAAGTGTGCGTGGGCAAAGTGTTCCAAACATTGGCAAAGAAAATACAATTTTTCAATAACACATGATCAGAATTAAGGTATGCTTTCCACACTTAATGACACCAATATCACAAAGTTGTTCTGTGCTTTCATCTTACACCATTCTGCATTGAACGCCAAATATGTTATCACAAAATACTCATTTAGCTATTACAGGTTGACAGCAAAGCACGACATACATTCTTCCTAATCAGAAATTTGCACTGCACGTAACTGGTGGCACTTAATGTTCAATGTAACATCTTCCACCCAATTCAATTTCAGCTGACAGGATTTCCCAGTAGTAACAAATCAGCCCTGTGAAAATTCTATATTGATCATTGCCTATTGGTCCACTGCATGTTGTGAAATTGCCCTCTAACGTAGTACATTGCCTGCAGAATTATTTATAGTGCAATGGGGTTATGCATGCCATTTCAAAGTCTCTGTGGTCAGTGATGCACAGTGGCTGATTGGAGAGCTCAAGCTGCTCAATTTCTGCACTTGCTCGATGTGACGATACCCAGCAATAGCTTCATGGGAGTGCTGATTATAACACACTTCTGACATGTGCACCAACTCATGTTCTCAGTATTCACTTCATGTGTTTCTAAATCACAGATTCCACTACTTTCTCGGTGGTGTTTTTGTCTTTTTTCTCTAGGTGCATATTCAGGTTCAAAACGGAAGGGTACTGGACCATGCATATTCATCCAGAGCATCAAGTCGACTGCTTCTGTGAAATGTAGAAAGCAAAACATTGTCCCCTAAAACATGACATCAAACCAGTAGCAAAATAGAGATGCAAACATTACCCAATTCAAAACCATGGAAAACCATGCCAATCTAAAAATGTACAGTGACCCATGCCATGTGTAATCTGATGAAACATGTGACAAAGGTTTTACATACTCTGCAGCTCAAAGCATAGACAACTAGACTGCTACTATAAGTTGAGTTCACATTTTACAGAAACATCCTGTAACCACACAAAGCACTTAAGATATTTATATTACCCCATCTTACATGTTACCAAAATCACCACTGAGAAACTCATGGGAACCTGCTGAAATTCTTGTCCTGCAGATTGAAGCATCATTTTTCAGGATAAAAAAAATTGATTTCATGGAGGATATGAAGGACTGCCTGAGAGACACTGTTTAGATAGGTCTCTAGCAGTTTTTGCACAGATTAGGTCATGTTAAGTACAGAAAGTTTCATCTATGATTGACCTTGCAAATAGGTGACAAATGCATAGAGTGATGTCATATGTAACTTACGGAAGAGTGCCTCACATGCAAATCTAAAAAAAAAAAAAGTACAGACACTAAAGAGTGCTGCAAGACATTATACTACTACCCATGGCATTCAGATTGTGTTAGCAAAATTAACAACTGCTCATGTTTGCAATGCTGCTTTCATGTCAGAATGGTTTAGCAACATGGCAACCAGTACTGTTAGTCCCATCCCAAAACTACAGCTGTATAAACCATTTTTTTAGCAACAGGGATGGAAGCTCATGATAAACTTTCAAGATAAATGTTGCAGGTTACTGTTATCCAGCACACTGCCTACCTGGTACAAAAGGTAAATACAGCATTGGCGACACCAGATTTAATAGGTTTATGCCCTGAAATGTGTTACTGAAGGCAAACCCATGAAAATCATAAAATAGAAAAAAAAAAAGTTGATTGCTTGAATGTATTACTTCAGGACTACCTTCTACAGAAAAAAACAGATGGATGTCAACTAAATGAGCGCTATATAATGGTGTTGGCGCCACCATTCAGCAGCATACATAATGAAATAGCTACAAATAATGTGGGAGCTATCAACATCAGTCAGGGGATACAACTACTGTATGCAATGTAGTACACAGTGAATTCTTTTCAGCTCGGAAGGAAGGAATACACTGATTTTGTGTCAATCTATGTTGAAGGAATGTTATGATGTAAATACAATTTCAGGGGATCAATGCACAAACCATGGTACATATTGTTCAGTACCCCTGCACATGGACCACAGTTTTCCTTGCCTGCACTGCAGTATTTATGAAAACCAAGACAGAACTATAAGAGTGCTTTCAGTGTTTTATATGGAAAGTGCAATGAAGAGTGTTGCCACATGACACTGCTGTGTACTGTCCAATGCACTGAACAATTTTGTCATTCTTGACAAAAACATATTAATGAACCAGTCAAAACAAAATTGCTTGAATGCTTTCCCAGCCCATTTATTTAAAAACCAGTGCAACTGTGCAGCTTCATTTTGTTAAACAGGACAGAGTCTCTTAAATGACATATAAATTCATCAAGTCAATTGTCTCTGAGGTGAACACGGTCATGCAGGTATAACTGGTAACCTAGAATTTACTGACTTATGGTGAATAACAGATCCTTTACACAGCTTCATCTGTCCCCAAATAAAGCTATTATGCAGTCTTCAGATTTTATCAATGGCCTTAATACTCTGTGTGCCCTTACAACGCATCCACTGTATTATGTCTGACCAAATAATATGCAGCTTAGGCCACAATGTAAGCAGTCTGCCCAAAATTCTCAATAGTTGCCCATTCAGATCTACAAAGGGACATGTTGCCAGGTCATTTCCTCCCAGATGCAGTACTAGAATATCTGCTTCTTTACCACTGGCATATTTCTCCCACAGCATGGACAGCAGACCATCTCACTACAAGCCTCTTTTTCCAACCCAGGACACCTGCATTTCTGACTGAGATACCCACAGATTTTGTGCTCCAAATTCTACAGTTCTTTTTGAGGCCCAGTACACATAGGAATCTTCACATATCCACACCTGTGCAGGTTTCTGATGGACACCTACACCAACAGAGATGAAAAGATTAACAAGCAACTACTGTCAACAATATGTTCACAGTGCAACAAATTTGAAAAGACCACAACACACACTGTATATAATACTGACCTTGAAGACGTGCTGCACTGTGCATTTTTCATGTTCCATCACAGTACCCACAATCTTCAAATGAACGTTTATACTGGTTTCCTCTGGAAGGCTCCAAAATATCTTCATATGGCAACTGCCCAGTTGCTTCCCATTCCACTGGTTTCTATTTAATTTGGATGTCTACTGCTCTATCCTGCTGTGGTGCTTTCTGAGTTTGATTTTCTACATTGAATTATTCACTTCACAGGTACTCCATAACCTCAGTTTCGAATTCTTTAACTTCTCCATTACTAATCTTCTTTTCTTCTACTTTTCCTCTGTCTTCTTATTTTTTGTTTAACGTTTTCCATGTCCAGATTCCTTTGCCTGTATTTCTCTTCAAATATCTTTGGTGCTGCTATTTTGCATTGATTAATTTTGCTTTCTCCTTTGCATAAACATTACACCGTATTAAATCTTTTTCTTTCCTATGTCCATATTTCTTCTTCAGATGTCTCCTGATCTTTCTGTTTCTTCTTACTTTGGGGACTCACTCCATCATGCTGTGATGTAACCTGTGTTACACCTTCTACACCAAATCCTTCACTTTGCAGGCACTCCATAACTTCAGCTTCTATTTTTTTAACTTCTACTTTACTAATCTTTTCTACATTTCCTCTTTGTGATATTATTTTTTTATTATTGTGAAATTTTCCATATCTAGATGTCTTTGTCTATATTTCTCTTTGAATATCTTTGGGCCTGCCTTTTTTATACTTATTAATTTGGATTTTGACTTTGCATAAATATTGCACCATATCAAATCTCTCTTGGTAGGTGGGAAGATGGGATAATCGTTCAGGTGTGTACCTTACAAGATACAAGGTGCAGGGTTTGATTCTCACATGAGTTAATTGGCTAGGCTTAAAATGACCCACAAGGGCAGTTTGCCTAGTACTAATCTATGAACCTATGTCCATATTTCTTTTTTATACTTTTCAAAAATCTCTAGGTTTTATTGTTTATATTTCCGTACTTCCTCAGACGCTTCTTTTTCCAGACAGATCTAAGTTTCTTGTCTATATAATGCTTTTCACAAATATATTGTATTAATGAACACAATTTTTTATTTGAGGCTTCTGACAGTTTTTCTTGTGGAAGCATTTTTTCCATCTAATTTCTCTCTTAATCCTTTTGTATATCTTGTATCTGGAAGTTCTGGGCTTTTTTGCATAATAATAACAATACATAATTTCTTTCTTTTCCTCAATAGTCCACTCTATTGCCTTTATGACTGTTCCTTAGCATATCAGATTTTTGATTTTTTTTGTGGACTACTTCCTTCTACAAGGGGGGCATCCTCCCCTTCGTGCCTGGCCTAACCCCACTGTGGGAATGTTTCCATATTTTGAGAATTCTACACTGTCATTTTTTTCAGTCCTGGCACCAGTGCGGCTACCAGGATTGGGCACATTTTATCCTGGGTCTTGTACACCCAGTTATCCTTTTTTTTTTTACCTACTTCTGTCCATGACATATGCTATATAAAATGCAGTCTATATATCTGTGTCATCTTAGTGAGATTTTTTGAAAAACAGGGTCCACATCATGAAGGTACTCACCAAGACTTGAGGATAAATTCAATTTCAGCAATACTACTCTCCTCTGCTTTCTGACTTATCTCTCCATTCAGACCCCTCATCTCTCCATTCGAACCAGTGGAACAGGAAGCAACTGGGCAGTTGCCATATGACAATATTTTGGAGCCTTCCACAGGAAACCAGTATAAATATTAAATTGAAGCTGGACAGCAGGGGAAGGAGCAGGAAACTTTGCTATCCCTGAAGAAGTCAATGTTGAGGAGTGACAGGCCAGAGAGTTCCCATATGACAGAGCAACGGATGATACAGGATGAAATTGAAGAATATGTGCCACAAGAAGATGCTATAGAACTCGCTATAGAATGCCCACAGGAAAAAGAGAACAAAGATTGTGCCCTTAGTTTAGAGGAAAATGAACTAAGAGAAGAGTTGCTTGATTTAATAGAGATAGACATATTAAGGTCAATGAAAGAAATAGCCTGCAGAAGGTCAACAAAACTTAAAAAGTTAGAAGTTTCATAAAACAAATGAACACAGTAATTCCATAGAGATCCATGCTATATAACAGAAGTAAACAGGATATATTACTGTGCAGCTAAATTAATAACAGATAATATTCTACCAAAAGAACACAGGGAAAGGAAGGGGAGAAATCGAATACCATCGTGGAAGTATGAAATAGAGAAAACTATAAAGCAATTAAGACAAGAAGTGTCACTGTTAGAAGAGTATAGAACAGGGAACAGGTCAACAAAAATACTCAAAGATAGACGTGATAAAAGCAATGTGCAGTATTATAACAGATCAGGATCTATCTTGAACTACAGCAAATAATAAACTAAAAATCTCAGCACAGGCAGAAAAACTTGGAAAATACACAGATAAATATAAAGCTGTTGTGTCTTTCAGCTTTTCCCAGTTAGGGGTCGCCACAGCAGAACTCCGGTCCGCTAATGATTGGTAGTTGATTTTTACGTGCCGAGTTACCAGCCCTGACGCACAACCTTCAACTAAGGTATGCCCATTTACGCATGTCTCCACGCAGAACACGCTCTAGCTGAGAATCGAACTGGACAGCATCTTACTGTGAGGCGACAATGCTACCGCAGCACCACCACCGGATCACACAGATAAATATAAAGTAAAACTACAAAATAAGCAATTTATTGAGGACCCAAAAAGTTCTATACAGAATTGGGAAACAAGACAAAAGAAATTGAAAGACCACCCAAAAAAGAAGAAACTGATACATTTTGGAGAAATATCTGTGAAGATCCTGTGGAACACAAGAAACATGTTACATGGACAGAAGAAGTAAAAGAAAGAATAAAACATTCAAAGGTACAGGATATGAAATGGGAAGAGGTAATGGCCAGGCAGATTGAGATAAAGTTAAGAAAAGCCTCCAACTGGAAAACCCCAGGCCCAGATGCAGTACTTAACTTCTGGCTAAAAGTATTAACATCTCTGCATGAAGCTTTAGCCATGAGTAAGAACTATTTATATATGCACCCTGAACAGACACCAACCTGGTTAACAACAGGAAAAACAATGCACCTACTTAAGAATGAACCTGCAAGTTATCCTAAAAATTATAGACCAATAACGTGCCTTCCGACAATGTATAAACTATATACCAGAATTTATGCCAACAGAGTTTATAGTCTTTCAGAAGAAAATTCAATCATGGCAATAGAACAAAGGGGTAATAAAGTCATATGGAACAAAGGACCATCTATTGCACAATAAAGTCATAATGAAGAATTGTAAAAAGGGGGAGAATCTAAGTATGGCATGAACTGATTACAAAAAAGGATTTGATAGTATCCCACATTCATGGATAAAAGAGAGCTTAAAAGTATATAAGATGAACCCTACACTGATCATTTACATCACAGTGACAATCAAACAGTGGCAAACCAGTTTGCAATTAAGCCATGATAAAGGACAAATTATTATTCCAGGGATAAAAGTTCAAAGGGGAATATTCCAGGGTTACTCCCTGTCATCACTGCTATTTGTCTTGCCCTTAACCCTTTATGCTGTCTACTTAACAGAATAGGCCATGGCTACAACTTGGCTCCTAGAAAACAACAAAGTGTAAAGAACTCACATCTTCTCTTTGTTGATGATTTAAAATTGCATAGCTCATCAGCTGAGAAACTGAAAGCACATTTGCAAGTAGTCAAAACTTTTTCAGATGATATAAGAATGTCATCTGGTCTTGATAAATGTGCAAAAGCAACCGTTAAGGCAGGAAAACTGCAGCACCAAGAAAACATCAGTTGGGACAAGAATGTGATATAAAAGAAATTGAGTAAGAAGAAGTGTATAAATATTTGGAAATTGATAAAGGATTGACAATAAAACATGAACAAATGTGAATAAAACTTAGTTAGAAATATTTTAGTAGACTTACATTAATCCTGAAAACAATGTTGACATCTAGGAACAAAATTCAAGCTATAAACCAATTTGCTCCTTCTGTCCTAAGTTACAGTTTTGGAGTGACTGACTGGCCCCAAAATGTGTTGAATAGATTACACAGGAAAACAAGCATGCTTCATGCTCACCAAATGATTTATAAAAATCAGTGCATACCAAGATTATAAATTCCCCGTTCCGAAGGAGGTATGGGCCTAATTGAAACTATTTACATCTATAGATCTGCAATCGTGGGACTGCATGCATATCTGCTGACCTCACAAGACCCAAACATAGTGAAGGTTTTCAAACATGAGGAGAGTAAATCTAAGATGACTTCCCCGCTTAGTCTAGCAGAAGCATATCAGTGTCAAGCAGGAATGGAAATCAAACCATAAGTAAATAAAAATTAGGCAGCAACTGAATGTGCAAAAAAAAAAAAAAAAGAAAATAAAGAATATAAGGTGGCAGATCAGATAAGAAGACAAGAAATGTGGAAAATGCATAAATATAGTTCAAGTATAGAAAACTTCTGGAAGAATCTCATGTTGATCAGGACTGAATGCAGGAATGGTTAAGGACAGGCAAATTCAACCCAAAAGATGAAAGGTTAGTATTGGAGGCCTAAGATAGTGGGCTACGTACAAGTTGGTTTACAAAGTCCATTGAGCATGTGGAAGAAACAGACAAATGTAGGTTTTATAAAACAGAATTGGAAATACACCTTGTTGCTGGTTGTGACATACTAATGGTAGAAGGATTGTACACTGAAAGGCATAATAATGTGGCAAGACTGTTGCACTGGGGATTGTGCAAACATTATGGTATTGAAGTGGCTGAAAAACAATGGGAAACATTAGCCACAAAGCATCATAGAAAATGATGAAGTCTACATCACATGGGATCACCCATTACCAACAGTTCAAAAGATAGATGTGAAAAAAACAAATATAGTTGTCCATAGTGACTACAGTACCTTGCGTACAGAGACACAAAGTCATAAAATACAAAGATTTGCAGGCAGAAATGAGTGCAATGTGGAAGAAAGATACCTAGACAGTTCCAATAGTAGTAGGAGCTTCCAATAGTAGTTGGAGCAATGGGTCTTATAAAAAAAAATCTATAATCGTATTTAAATATGTTACCAATAAATGTAACTCCGTACAAATTGTAGAAGGAGTCATTACTAGGCACATTGCAGGTACTGCGAAGAACACGTCTGGCTGACATCAAAGATTGAAACAATACTAATTTCATGAACTTCAATCGTACTTTGACTTAGGAATGGGATCCATTCCCATCATGGTATGAATGCCATTAAAATCCATTATGTAATTTACTAAATTAAATATTCTGTTCGACAGCACACTGCATTGCCATCTGGAATATGCATTCCTGCACATGTAAACCATAAGCTGGTGGTGTCACTCAAGGAGGGAAAAGGAAAAAATCAATAGCCAAAAAAAAAAAAACGACCACATCAAACAGAGTCCAATGTCAGACACTGCTTACTTCATAAGTCTCATAGTAGTAATGGTGTCAATAAACAGCAATAAGACATTTATCACAAGTAGATATGGGAAGGCCACTGGTCAAATACAGTAGTCCGCTATAAGCACTACGATTTCTACTCTCACAAAGAAAATTTGTTATTAAACATAGATTGCATACGTATGCCTTCAGCTTTTTATAATGGATCTCATGTCATGGATGACAACTCACAGCAAACTTCGACAGGTACTCTATAAGCAAGTTATAAATACATATCTAACATCAGCACACACACGAACAGATACAAGTGCATGTTTCATCATAAATATGTACAAATACACATATACATACATTTTTGCGACCATGTAATTCTGGACATGTACATCACTTCAACACACAAGTATTTGCATATATCCATGACTATCCACACAACTGCAGAATGGTTCTAGTGTCAAGATGAAGCATAATGTAACATCTATCATGCCTGCTGCTTTCTGACCTGGCCCTGTAAGTACTGAGCCATCAACTGCAGCAGCAAATAGCACTCTAGTACACAGCTGCATAGTATCAGACACATTCCCACCGAGATGAGTACAATGATCAGATCCTATGATACACAGACATACACAAAATCACACATACACTATGTGTTATGTATGGGTTTTCATTTAGTAACACTTACATGCAAACACATTTGCATATGGGTTTTCATTTAGTAGTACTTATATGCAGAAACATTTCCATGAACACCACAAGATACACACATGTATGCAGTTTTATTTATTTATTTTTATTTTACATTTAAGGACCAGGAGTGTCCGGCTGAGCTATTGCCCTTTTTCAGCGGAGGCCCGGGGAGAAAAGCTCCAAAGATATACAATGCAATAAAAACAGCAATACAAATACATTTCAATAAAAATAGCAATAGAGAATTTTGGTAGTTAAAATATGTAAACTACATGCATGTATATTGTTGACAGATAAAACAGGAGGATGTTAAAAAAGTAGAATAAGTTGTATGTTTTGGTTTAACAAGATCTGAGTAAATATAAGATTTTGTATGCAGAGTAGCAGAAACTTAAAAGGTTACATTAGAATTTCATGGAGTAGAGTATAGAAGAAGTTTTGGAGGTTGCATAGGAAGCACAGGATGAAGTAGTTAATGGTAAGTTTTAGTAAGTTAGTTTGACTGTACTATAAAGGTAGGTAATAATCTGGGAGGGCGAGTACAATGGCAGGACCAGTGTTTTTAAAGTAGTCTTTGGTTGATAGCTTATAGCGTTTGGGGTGAGTCAGGGTCCTTATTTTTAGTGGGAGTTTGCTCCATGCAATAGAGGGATGGTAGCTATATAAGTTGTACCTTGTGTTGGATTTGGGTTTATGGATTTTTAGTAGGTCTTGGGTTGAGCTTCAGAGAGGTCTGGTAGGGAAGTAGTGAGAGATGAGAAAAGATAGTCTTGGGCAGAAATCAGGCTGATATAGGATGGAGTGTATGATTTGGAGTTAAGATTGTAGGAACAGGTGAGGTAGTTTGGGCCAGTTCAGGTATTTTAGGGAGAGACAGTGGTGAGAGTTATATGTTTGTTGAGCTGCAAATCTGGCTATTTTGTGGTAGGTTGATTCTAATTTGGTAAGTAGGGAGGAGTTCAGATTTGTGAGTATTTGGGAAAAATAGGTTAAGCATGGTAGAAGATAGGCATGGGTAAGAGAAATCCTACCTTCAGCAGTTAGTAATTTGTTGTTCCTGTACAGTAGTCCTAGCTTTTGGTGGGTTTTTTTTGATACAATTGTTAATGTGCAGATCTAATTTTAGTTGGTCATCAATGGTAATGCCAAGGAGTCTTGTGCTAGTTTTGACTTCTACAGGAGTATTGTTTAGGGACCTTATGGATGAAGAAGGAAAGTTTAATGTGGTTTGCAAATTTAGGTAGAAAGAGTAGTAATTTTCTGTTTTCTTAGGGTTGAGGATGAGCTGATTGTTAGTGAGCCATGTCTCTACTGCATTGAAAGATGTCTGAGTATTTGTTAGGAGTTCTATGGAGGAATTAGCAATAGTTATGACTGCACAGTCATCTGCGTATTGAACAATGTTAGACTGAGGACAAGAGGAGTGGAGTGAGTTGGTGAATATATTAAAGAGTAGAGGTCCAAGAATGGAATCTTGGGGAACACCAATTCTTACTGAGAGGGACAGATAGTGCTGAGTCCCATCGTACTGACTGCAGCCTATCAAAGAGACAGCTAGAGAACCATGCAACTGTATCAGGGGAGAGGTTTAGGCCTACAAGTTTACTAAGTAGCAGTGTGTGTGAGACAGTGTGCACTTGCACAGCCACACAACCTATTCATCGAAACCAATACTATCACACATATACATGAAAATAAAAGATGCACATACATGAAATTAAATACGCTGGCTTACATGCATAGTTGATATACATTATAGAAATGTGATACCAATTACCTATATATTTCAGGTCATATGAAGTAGACCCATATATATATATACACACACATATATATATATATATATATATGCTTGTCTGTGTATAATCATACAGAGAAACACAGTGTAATTATTTTAGTTATGCTCCTTGATAAGTGTTTGGTGAAGTGAATTCAGCAGTATGTCCTCTGTGCTTTACTACAGACACATTTCACATGCTGACTGCAGCACTGAGCATGTACTTTAGCCAAGGATCACATTCAAATTTGAATTGAAGAAATGTTTTCCCTTGGTTCTGTCCACCCCACAATCATTCTCCTCTGTGTTTAATAAAGCAACTATCATGAAACTGACCTCCTTTCAATTGGGTGAGTGCTTTGAGAGAAAAGGAGCGAATATTTTGAGAGAAAAACAAAGCAATTACATCAGTTGGGGTTCAAACCTGTTCTCACCTCTTTTGATATATTTACCTAACCAGCAGTAAATTTGAAATGCAAAACGTTTAATATTGGTTACTGTTAAGTTCACCTTTTAAAACATTAAAATGCCTGCTCTTTGGGCAACTTACTAAACGAGTTACTGCTGAGAAAGCCATTTGATAGATAGTTCTTTTATATACAAACTTTAAACCGGAGACAGAGAGCTATCAAGCAGAGGTGAGTCAAAAAGGATTGAATACCAGCAAGCCATTTGGAATGTGAGAGACCTCTTTTATGTACAAATACTCAACTGGAGACAGATAACTATAAAGTAAAGTTGAGTCTGAAAGCATTGAATACCAATCCCCTGGAGAGCTATTGTGTTGAAAATGCAAATTATGTTGAGCACTCCAATACTTGAAGGTAAACATATTCATGAATAAATGTGGACTACTGATAAATGCGGCTAGTAAAAAGGAACATTTTATTTCTTGTTATAGACAAGTGGCTGTATATCATGTAGCATTCCCTCCCTGGAAGAAGACATGACTGAAAGGCTGACAGATGTGAAAATGTGTCTGTGTCAGAGCATCCCCAAAGATATTGCACTGTTTGCTGCAATGGAATGCCTGTTAGGGCTTCACTGAAATATTACAGTTTAAATGGGTGATACTGCAATAAGAGTAGATGGTAGGTTCATAGGTTCGTACTAGCCTAATGGCGCTGGAGCCTTTACAAGCCTAGCCCATAGGATTACCATGGCATCATGCCACCTGACCTTAGTTCCCAGTGCCTCTGTCTAGTAAAGCCACTGGGGTGAATTTTCTATTTCCCATCCACTCATCAATATTTCTCTTGAAGAGGGCCAGTGAAGTGCTCTGCTTGACATGTATAGAAAGTCTATTCCATAGCATGGGGAGTCTCTGGGTTATGAACCTGTCCCTCCAGTATGTTCTGTTGATTGTGGTAATGAGGCCGAGGTCTGTGGAGTGTGTGGTGTGGAGGGACTGGGATTTCATTAGATGCAGCATTTCTAACAGAGCTGGGTCAGACATGGCTTTGTAAGTAAGTAGGCAATATAAGACAGAGAATAGTCTGTCCATACAGGACAAATGTTTAAAGCCTAGGATCCTCTTTGTGAGGTACTTTTGCGGCCTCTTCAGTTGTTGCAGGTGTTTAGTGAGTTACATGCCAAATGGGGCATTGTACTCAATGATTGGCCTAATGAGGGAAGAGTAGAGGGAGACAATGACCTCTTTCTTCCTGGATGCAAAACCCAGTCGTTGGTCTCAGTGAGGCCTTTCTGTAGGATGTCAACATCACTTGGGGAGTTAATAATAGCTCTCAACTTGCAATCATCTGCAAATTTTGTCAGCCAGAGTCCCTTCGTGTTAGCCTGAACTTCAGAGCAGTAGATACCAAACTGGACAGGACCCAGGACCGAACCTTGTGGGACTCCACTCATGACTGGTCAGCAGTCTGACTTGGAGTCAGCTACTTTCACACTGTGGGTTCTACCTGTGAGCCAGTTTGCAACCCACCTAGTGATATAGGTATTGATGCCTAGCGTAGTGAGCTTTTCTATGATTCCTGAGTGGAGAATGGCGTCAAAGGCTTTGGCCAGATCAAGGTATGCTGTTTGAACCACCTTGCCTTCATCCACAGCTCTGGTGACTGACTCAAAGAAGCTGACCAAGTTGATCAGGCATGATCTACCCTTCCCAAAAACCAAACTGTGTGAGATCCAGAGTTTGAGATTCCCTATATCCTTGTTTATTAGGTCCATGATGATGCGTTCCATAGCTTTGCATAACAGACTCATCAGGCTAATGGGGCGATAGTTCCCAGGGTCTGCAGTCGCTCCTCCTTTGTGGAGAGGGATGACTGTAGCAGTGCACCATTCAGTAAGGACAAAGTCTGAGGTGAAGCTGTGACTGAACAGGGCACACAGGTGAGGTGCCAGTTCACTCTGTAGTTCATGTAGAACACAGCCAGGGATATTGTCAGGTCACATAGAAGCTATATTCTTGGCCTTGGATAGTGGTATTTTAACCTGTGCAGCAGTAATACTGGGTGCCTGGCAATCTACTGGTATTGTGACTGGTCCCTTGGGGGGGAGGGTAAATTTGGCACTGAATCTGTCGGCCAGTATATTGGCAATATGTGTTGGCTCGGTATAGGAGGTACCATGGTGCAGTAGCTCAGAGCAAATCTCGGTA
Source organism: Protopterus annectens (assembly GCF_019279795.1). Classification (NCBI taxonomy): domain Eukaryota; kingdom Metazoa; phylum Chordata; order Ceratodontiformes; family Protopteridae; genus Protopterus; species Protopterus annectens. The sequence goes on from NC_056746.1 coordinate 1,520,461,803, forward strand.
TTGCCGTGGAGATTCTTTACATAACTATAAAAGGCCTTGTGGTTGTCTTTACTATCTGCTGCAATTCTGTTTTCGTAGCTAGCTTTAGAGGATTTGATGAGGAATCTCAACTTTTTGTTGAGGCTGATAAGGGAGTTTTTCTCGTCTTGGGACTTCATCTTATTTTGCTTCAGTTTCCTCCTTGTGTTGTAGAGTTTGTTTATGGCATGGAGCCACCAGATTGTTTTCCTTTTCTGGACAGTGTCTTGGTTCTATTGGGTATGGTGACATCCATGCATTTGTGTGCATGTTCGTACAGTGCATTGGTGCATGATTCGTCGGTCATGCAAATGATCTCCATTTGCATGGGTGCCGTGAAGTTAGCCACCTCTGTTTTTAGGAGCCCAAAATTAGCTCTGGAGAAGTTTTTCATGGTGGTTTCCTTTACAGGGGGGGGGGGGGTGAGAGGGATGTGGATTTCCAAGGTGATTAGTTTGTGGTTGGATCTAACCAGGGAGAAGTTGACTATTGGTGTAGAGCAAAGGTCGCCTATGTTAGTAATGACCAGGTCAAGGATGCTGCTACCTCTAGTGGGGGTAAGAATGAGCTGGTCCAAGGCATTGGAATTAATGAATTCCAGGAAACATTGGGCAAGTGTCTTGGTACATGAGTAGTTTTCCCAGTAAATGGAGGGGTAGTTGAAGTCACCCAGTATGAGAGTGTTAGGTTGGACTCTAATATTCTCCAGGGTGCTTAGGAACGTGGAGTATGAGTTTTCGGACATGGTTGGGGACCTATAGCAGGCTACGATCTGAATCGCTGTCATACCCAATGTTAGCTGCACCTGAAGTATTTCAGATGCATTACGTTGGGCTACCAGCCTGGAGGTGTGCCCATCCTTTATGAATATGTAAACACCACCGCCTTTGGAGTTTCGGTCCAAGTTCTGGGGCCAAAAGGTGTGGAATGAGTTATAGCCTGGTAGTGCAGGGATGCTTTCTGCTGCCTTGAACCAGGTCTCTGTTACGGCACAAATGTCGATGTTTTCCATTTTAAGGAGTGCATTTTGAGATTTTAGACTTCTAGCTTTGAACAGCATGACCCTCAGATTGCATTTGTTTGTAGCTGTTACGGTGGTAATTTGGTCTTTGGAACACCACCTAAAAAAGGCACTATAGGAGTGGCGAGAGCCTTGGCCAGTATCCAGAAGCCCAGGCGTGACATTCAGGCCATCTCTGGCAAAGTATCGAGGTCTATCAATCATGTCATCCCAGGCTGACAGATACTGGATCTCCTTACAATGACACCAGAAACTTAGCCAGTTGTTGAAATCAATCATTTTCTGCTTGTACTGTGGTATCATTCTGGGTGATGGTAGGATGCTGCTCACGGTTAGTGTCATACCCACCTGGGCTACATAATCCGAGAGCTCCTCCATGTCTCTTTTCATGTAGACCAGGGAGGTACATCTCAGATCATTCACACCCACAAGTACAATGACAGAGTCATATTTGTACCTGTTGGTGAGGGCCCTGAGTGCGTGCGTTATGTGGTAGATCCTGGTGCCTGTCAGCCAGCTGAGTGAGACATCAGTGTGCCTCACTATCGAGTCACCTATGACTAGTATGTTGGACATGCTGTTTTGCCTTAGGGGCTTTGGTTGAGTGGCACACTGTTTAGGAGAGTTATGTGTCTCGTGATTAGTGTTGTGTTGCGGTGGTCGAGTGCATTTTTGCCTTGGAGGTCTCTGCTGTTTGTGTAGATTTTTTATTGAGAGCCTCTGCGAAGGTGGGTGTGCGGTTTGTGTTTTCATGTGAAGGCAGTACTGGTGAGTGTTCTAGAGGGCTGTGTGTTCCATGTGGTGTGGTGCAAGTTTTGACCTTCTCCTCTTGACCAGCTATTCCAGTCTTGGCTGGAGAGTGCGTGGCTTCCAATTTGGATATATAAGTGCATCTCTCTCACAAGACTGAGTGTTGGGAGGTAAGAGTAGAGGGTTGTCAATGCACATGAGGCAGTTGCTACATTGCCTCAGGATGCCCAAGTTCACCAGGTTAATAGGAGAAAGCACAAAGAGCTGACCTTTAGATATGCCTGGAGGGGTGGGCATTAATAATAAGTACTGGAGCTGTTTCCTTGTAGAAAATGTAGTGCTGGTAGCTACAACATTTGCTACAAGAAGTCTGGTAAAGTGCTAGACTAATAGCTAGTAAAAGTGCAGGACAGGAGAGAACTAGTAGATCTAAGGAAAATTTTGAAGAGCAGAGTATGGCACCGCTCAGAAGTTTACAAACAGTCCTGGATACAGCAAATCTGTATCTGGACCAGACTAGTTACAGGAAAGGCAGGGAAACAAGTGCAAACATGGGCTTTTAAATCAGAAAGTCGAAAGAGATGGAAAAACTGCCCGACAGCCAATAAACTACAATTTATGGGCCACTCCCTCTTGTGGTAGATAGGTTACCTAGTGCTTAACACTCCCACTGATAAGGTAGAAGGCTTACCTCCAACACAGAAAGGCTTGGTGAGATCACAAGCTTACATACAGTCCTGGATACAGCAAATCTGCATCTGGATTAGATTACAGGAAAGCCGGGAAAAACACAAACACGTGCTTTTAAACCAGAAAGTTGAAAGAGATGGAAAAACTGCCCAACCGGCCAATATACTGTGTTCCATAACAAGGCTATTGGAAACAATATAAATGTCAAAGGGGCCACAAACCTGTCCATTTATACTCTGTCCCACTAAGTATGGTGAAATGTGCAATGCATATTTACAATACTTTACAAGGAAACGACACCAGTTATGCAGTAATCCACAGGCAAAAAAAAGGATAGTTAAATAGTTAAATATGACAGGATACTGAAAGGCATGGAAATATACACTTCACAGTGTAAGAAACTTCTCTGTGTGGAAGATTTTCAGTCCATATATTTCTAGTTAATCACTGTATATTAATCAGATCAGACAATAGTAGTAGAAGTAGTGAACGTAAACTCGTCAAGTCAAAAAGTAATAATAGAAAATATATAATTCTACAGCATTACTAAGTATTCGAAAGTAATCCAAGCAAGGCAGGCAGTCTGTTTCCAGTCGAAAATCCTTTATTTAAAGTACACAGACAAGCGATCCAAGTAAAACAAAAATAGAGTAATAATTTCCTCACAAGCTTTCTAAATATATATATATATACTTTTTATCAGGCATGGGAGTGGTTTATTGTGCTGTAAAACAAAGTGTTATTGGTACACATGTTAAATTCACATCCCTTCCCCCATCAGTGTGACATTCGAGCTGATCTTGCCCTACCTAGTAGCTGTCATAATAATATGTAGTCCTAATGTACTTTAATGGTACATCTTATTTAACCAAATTATTAAGTAGATTATTAAGTCTGTGATTTTATACAAGGCAATATACTACATGGCTGGAAATATATCAACCTTAGTTCATTTTGCGATCAAAAATTATATATAAATATATACATATACATTTTGCATGTAAAAATCAGTTTCTATTTTCATAACCTATTGTTAACAAAGATTGCTTTTGTCCTTCTAGACTTCTTCAGGTCTGTGTACAAGAACCCTAAAAACCTATATAATTATATAATTAGTTAGTATTGTTATTACCATCATTTTGAATAAAGTGGAAAAAAGAGAACCAGAAAAAAATAAAAATAAAAAAATATATGTATGATGATGGAAACAAAATATACACTTAAATTTCAAATGATTTAAAATGGTATTTAAAACCAATTTGTAGAAGAAAATAAAATAAAATACAATTAGTCATGTAAACAATGTGGCAATTTTCTAAGTTCTAGTGCACTTTTAACTGAACAGTAGTAGTTTAGTCCAGACTTTCTAAAAGAGTTCAGCTTTAATTGCCACATGAGTTCATGTTTCTCCAGAATATCCGGGATGTCTCCTTCAAGATCACCCATGCTTAAGGCCAAACAAAATGCCAGACACACTTGTCATTGGTGATTCCATAGTCAGACACACTGACGTCCCGCTCACCAGACTGAGTAAAGAGAAGGTCACAGTAAGCTGCCTGTCAGGCGCTAGAATCGTACGTCATTGTCCACGCTGGTGTCAACGACCTGACTACATGAAGGACATCGAGGAGGACCTTGAGCAGTATCCTACCTTCACCTAGAATGATGCCACAATACATTTAATAATTGGCTGGTGTCATTCAAATGTCTGCCTGGGATGACATGCACCTGTCACCCCCATAGTGCTTTAGGCAAGGCTCAAATTCTAAACCTACCACCCTAGAACACCAAAAAGGAAAAAACAATGCCAGAAGTCTCAATCTCAAGATGCACGCTCAATATGGAGAACATCGATGTCTGTGCTGTGACAGAAACCTGGTTCAAGGCTCCTGAGAGCACCCCAGCACTAACAGGTTTCCCAAAATCGGACAACACCAAGAAAGGAGGTGTCCATATTCATAAAGGACACCCACACCCATCCAGCAAGACTGCTCTGCAATTTGTAGCATGTTACCCTCTCAAACTCAGGAACATGGCCTTCCTGATAAATGTATCTCCAAACACCATCATACTAGGTGACTTTAACTACCCTAATATAGACTGGGAACACTTAACCCAAAGATTCCTGGAGTTCATAAAAAATGCCATGGAACAACTAGTCACCATCCCCACAAGAGAAAACATACTTGATCTCATAACATGGGATCAAAATGTTATCAGATCATAAACCGCTGGAGGTCCTCATCCCTGAAACAAAAACAGTGAAAACTTTTTCACAAAACTAGTGTGGTCTCCTCAGTGGTAAACATTACTCAAACCGCTGAATCACTCTACCAGCACCTGATCAGGCAATCCCAAACAAAACTAAGACTCTCTGTACAAGGAGGAAGCTACTACAAGATAGAGCAAAATCCTTGAAAGGTAAGACACCTTTGATCATTATACTAAGAGCTCTCATAAAATCATCAGAATCATAAGGCCTTCTTTCCCAGATATGCTCAGAATTAGTTCAAAATGATGTGAAAATTACTGAACCTAGAGATATCTATTCCAACTGCCCTCACTAAGCAAAAACACAGCATCCATGGGACATGAACTCAATGAGGAATTAAACCCACAGTTAGAGGATCATAATGGAACTCATAAATAAAGACATAGGAACTTGCAGACTTTGGATCCAACTCAGTTTGGCTTTGTAAACTTGGTTGACTTGACACAATACCCACTCAGGTATCACCACAGGGTCAGAGTTGCTGGAGCCATGTCAGACTCAAAGCCGGATAACTGGTGGGCAATCCACTGAGCACAGAAAAGTCATCAGGGACCCAGGTTGACAGTAGCTTCTATATCACCCACCTGATCATGAAGGGCTTCACATCTAGATCTATAAGGCCATGTCAAACCCAGATTTGAAATCTAGATCCCTCAGAACCACAACTCTCTGGTCTTGTTCATTGACCAATGGAGGATTAAAAGGGGTGGCGAAAGCATTATTGGATAGGCTAGGCCTATGCGATCCAGGATCTGGAACTTAAAACCTGTGTGTCTTTTATGAAGAGAAAGGTGTTTGGCTAGTGCATTATTTTTACATCCAGAGCGGATTTCTGACAGATGACATGAAATCCTTCGCTTGAGTTTTACAGTCTTGCCCACATAGAATGCATCACATTCATTGCACTGTGCCCTGTAAATTACTTTTTTAGTGTTATAGTCACCCCCACCAGAGCCCCAGAGCTTGTCCCTCTTACCAGGTCACCCCATACCACAGCCACAGAGAGGAATACTACTACAACCCACCGGGATTCCAGAAAGCAGAGGAGGAATTCCAGAGGTCTCATACTCTATCCACAAACTCCCAGGGAGACAGGAGAACCAAACAGTGGACAGGGGTGAGGGAAATACAATATCTGGGCAATCCCGACTGGAACCCCAACTACAACCCAGGTCCCAGGCCCAGGCAGAGGAAACAGCCACAATAACAGGTGCAATAACAACAACAACAGGTACCACAATAACAGGTGCTCCACTTATCTGGAACCACTCTGTTAAAGCACTGACTGAAGAGGAAAAAAGTGTGTTGTCCAAAGGACTTACTTTTGTACCAAGCTGCAGGAGTGAGGTTGCTCAAGCACTGATAGACCTTAAAATGTTTGTGAGGAAGCTCAACTTAAGGGTACAGTTTCATGGCAAAAGTAATGACACTGAAAATAAGCCTATTGATGAAACTATAAAAAGGCCTAGCAGCTATTGTCCACCACTACATCAAACACTAGCTACTTTTGAAGTGAAATGTGAGATGGACATCAGGAAACTGCTTAAAAAACCTCCAAAGAAAAAACTTTATAACTTAACACAGGGAGAAAGAAAAGCATTGCTTGAGCTAGGCAATGATAAATCCAGGCGTGTAATGAAGGCAGACAAGGGAGGAGGTATACTTGTGACTGATACCACTAGCTACAACCAAAAGATAGAGAACATGCTGGAGGATAACAGATTTTATGAGTTATTTGCCATGGATGACATAAAAGAGCATATGATTTATGGAACACTAATCTCACCACATTATGGGAAGAAAAACTTATCACTGAAAATCTTTATAATTATTTATGGAGCCCATTCCCATGTTTACCTTACTTTTTTGGAATACCAAAGCCACACAAGAACAGAGAAGACCCACCTTATAGACCGTTGGTAGCAAGTGGAGGTTCCCTTACTGAAGCCACAGCCATTTACCTTGATTACTTGCTGAAACCTCTAGCAGAAAAGAATAAGTCATACATAAGAGATTCAATGGATTTTTTGAAGAAAATAAAAAACATTACAGTGGAAGCTGACAGTATTTTGGTACCTATTGATGTGGAATCCTTGTACACAGTGCTCCCTCACAATTACTGTATAACAGCAGCTATGGAGTCTTTTAAGAAACATAATCAGGGTACACAGAGACAACTGCAAAAGCTATGCAAGCTCATTAATCTTGTACTGGACTTCAATTTCTTTACTTTCAATGGCAAACACTACAAACAAAAAACTGGTATAGCAATGGGGGCTGCCATGTCTCCCAGCATAGCTAACATAGCCCTGGGCAAATGGGAGGAGGACTTTGTGTTAAACAGCACAGACTACATGCAGCATATCACATGCTATTTACGTTTTATTGACGATGTCTTTATTGTGTGGGAAGGTGACACCTTGCAGCTTGGAGATTTTATCACTTACCTCAATCAAACAACCCCCTTCCTGAAGTTTACCTCTTCCCATAGCTGTACTTCAACCACTTTCTTAGATATGCAGATTTCCAAGGACACCAACAATAACAGAATCACCACTGATCTATTCAGAAAACCAACGAGGGTTAACTTATTACTCCACAGTAAAAGTCTACATCCTACAAAAAACAAGTATAATCTAGTGAAATCCCAAAGCTATAGATTAGCTCGAATTACCACAGAGATGGAACCATTTTTGAGAAACCTGAACAACCTAGAGAATGATTTTCTAGTGAGAGGCTATGAAAGTCAGATGTTAAAAAACATCCTGGAACCCATTATAGAACTGAAAAGGACTGAAGCACCTTCACTCAACCTCCCCAGTAGAAAAATGTTAAGTAATCCCACAGAGAATAACAAATGCAAAAATAGCTGCATCCTGACATACACTTTGGATTATCACAGTATCAAAAATATTATTGAAGAAAACTGGGACATTGTCACAGGAAACCCTTTTCTGATTAACATCTTAGGTGAAGCCCCATCATTTGTTTATAGGAAGGCCAAGAATATTAGAAGTTTTGTTGAATTTAAACCTAGACCATATGAGAAAAGCACTAAAATATGTGAAGCTAATTGTACATTTTGTATATTTATACAGCAAGGTGATAGTTTTTATTGCCCTTATTTAAAGAAGATCATTAAAACCAGTGCAGGGGGTGACTGTAACACTAAAAAAGTAATTTACAGGGCACAGTGCAATGAATGTGATGCATTCTATGTGGGCAAGACTGTAAATAAACTCAAGTGAAGGATTTCATGTCATCTGTCAGAAATCTGCTCTGGATGTAAAAATAATGCACTAGACAAACACCTTTCTCTTCATAAAAGACACACAGATTTTAAGTTCCAGATCCTGGATCGCATACACATGGGTGATCTTGAAGGAGACATCCCGAATATTCTGGAGAAATATGAACTCATGTGGCAATTAAAGCTGAACTCTTTTAGAAAGCCTGGACTAAACTATTACTGTTCAATTAAAAGTACACTGGAACTTAGAAAATTGCTACATTGTTTACATGACTA
>NC_056746.1:1520472579-1520480079 GCF_019279795.1 Protopterus annectens
ATCAGAGGGAGTGGTAAGCATTAGGTAACCTATCTACCACATAAGGAGTGGTTCTGGCCCAGAAATTGTAATTATTGGCCGTTTGGGAAATTTTTCCATCTCTCTCAACTTTCTGATTTAAAATCCCGCATTTGCACTTGTTTCCCCCCTTTCCTGTAACTAGTTTATTCTAGATACAGATTCTTAGTTTTAGCACTTGGATTTGCTTGTTCGTGATCAGCACTTGTTCAGAACTTGTTGTAAGCACTAAATAAGCTACTAATTACTACAGCACTCAACCTTCCTCATTACCTAGAAGAAAACAGTTTGGATACTTACTTTCCTCACTTGTTTAGAGAAAAAAAGCTCTTGTACTTACTTTCCTCACTTATCTAGAGGAAAATAGTTTTTTATTAAGACATGTCCAAGGGTCAGCTCCCAGTGTTCTCTCCTGTCTATCTGAGGAATCTGGGCATCTTGGGGCAATGTAGAAATTAAGGCCATGTACACAGACAACCCTCTCCTCCTACCACCCAACACTACAACCTGTGAGAGATGCACTTATCTAGCCAAACTGGAGGTAAAGCTCTCTCCAATCAAGACTGAACTTGACAGTCAAGAGGAGAAGGTAAACACTTGAAAACACCACACTCATCACATAGTCCCACTAAATCTACACCACCAAAATCCACACATAGAAACAGAAAAACATTTGTGGAGGCTCTCAATAATAATCTGCTCAAGCAACAGAGACCTAGATTCAGATTTGCTGTATCCAGGACTGTATGCAAGCTTCTGAGCCCCCCAAGTTTTCTGTGTTGGAAGGAAGCCTTCTAGCTTATCAGAGGGAGTGATAAGCATTAGGTAACCTATCTACCACATAAGGAGTGGTTCTGGCCCAGAAATTGTAATTATTGGCCGTTTGGGCAGTTTTTCCATCTCTCTCAACTTTCTGATTTAAAATCCCGCATTTGCACTTGTTTCCCCCCTTTCCTGTAACTAGTTTATTCTAGATACAGATTCTTAGTTTTAGCACTTGGATTTGCTTGTTCGTGATCAGCACTTGTTCAGAACTTGTTGTAAGCACTAAATAAGCTACTAATTACTACAGCACTCAACCTTCCTCATTACCTAGAAGAAAACAGTTTGGATACTTACTTTCCTCACTTGTTTAGAGAAAAAAAGCTCTTGTACTTACTTTCCTCACTTATCTAGAGGAAAATAGTTTTTTATTAAGACATGTCCAAGGGTCAGCTCCCAGTGTTCTCTCCTGTCTATCTGAGGAATCTGGGCATCTTGGGGCAATGTAGAAATTGCGTCATGTACACAGACAACCCTCTCCTCCTACCACCCAACACTACAACCTGTGAGAGATGCACTTATCTAGCCAAACTGGAGGTAAAGCTTTCTCCAATCAAGACTGAACTTGACAGTCAAGAGGAGAAGGTAAACACTTGCAAAACACCACACTCATCACATAGTCCCACTAAATCTACACCACCAAAATCCACACATAGAAACAGAAAAACATTTGTGGAGGCTCGCAATAATAATCTGCTCAAGCAACAGAGACCTCCAAAGCAGAAATGCAAGCAACCTCCAATCCCCAACACAACCCAAATGACACATAGCCCGCAGATGCAGTGTGCCACTCAACCACAGCCAATAAGGCAAAACAATGTACCCAACACACTAGTCATAGGTGACTCTATAGTCAGGCACACCGATGTCCCACTCACCAGGCTAAACAAGGAGGTTACTGTCAGCTGCCTGTCGGGTGCCAGGATCCGCCACATAACCCATGCCCTCAGGTCACTCCACAACAAGTACAAATATGACTCTGTCATTGTCCATGTTGGTGTGAACGACCTGAGACGTACCTCCCTGGACTACATGAAAAGAGACATGGAAGAGTTCTCCGATCTTGTAGCCCAGGCAGGTATGACCCTAGCCCTGAGTAGCATTCTGCCATCACCCAGAATGATATCGCAGTACAAGGACAAAATGATTGACTTCAACAATTGGCTAAGCATCTGGTGTCATTCTAAAGGGAACCAGTATCTGTCTGCCTGGAATGACATGGTCGACAGACCACGATGCTTTGCCAGAGATGGCCTGCACCTGTCACCCCTGGGATTCCGGATACTGGCTTAGGTTCTTGCCACCCTTATAGTGCCTTTTTTAGGCAAGGTTCAAATGACAAATTCACCACCGTAACAGGAACAGCCAAGCAAAAACTGAGGGTGATGCTACTCAATGGTAGAAGTCTAAATTTCAAAATGCACTCACTCGCACTCTTTAAAATGGAGAACATCGATATCTGTGCAGTGACTGAAACCTGGTTCAAGGCTCCAGAGAGCACCCCTGCACTACCAGGCTATAACTCATACCACACATTTCGGCCATGTAACCTGGACCAGAGGACCAAAGGTGGAGGTGTGTCCATATTCATTAAGGATATCCACACCTCCAGGCTAGTTGCTCAGCATAATGCATCCAAGGTTATCCAAGTGCAACTAAATCTGGGCAAAACTGCAATCCAAATTGTAGGTTGCTACAGATCCCCCACCATGCCCCAGGATTCCCACTCCTCTTTTCTTGATGTACTGGAAAATATTAGGGTTCAATCAAACACCTTAATAAGGGGCGATTTCAACTACCCCACCATTAACTGGGAAAACTACTCATGTACCAACTCCTTCACTCAATGCTTTCTGGAATTCATAAACTCCAATGCCCTGGATCAACTTATCCACACCCCACCGGGGGCAACAATATCCTAGATCTAGTAATTACCAACATGAATGACCGGTGTTTTCCACACCTGAAGTCAACGCCTCATTGGTCCGATCCGACCATAAGGTAATCACTCTAGATATCCACATCCTGCCCACACCTCCCATTAAGGAAACCACTGTAAAAATTTTCTCCAAAGCCAACTTCATGCTTCTTAAGACAGAAGTGGTGAACTTCATGACAACCATGCAGATGGACAATACAGTGAAGACTACTGAATCCTACACAATTGAACTTTATAAGCACTTACATGAGTGCATGTATCATGCTATCCCAAACAGAACCGAGATGCTATCCTCCAAAAAAAGGAAGCCAATCTGGTGGTCCCCTGCCATAAACAAACTGTACAACAGAAGGAAGAAACTGCTGCAAAAGAGAGTAAAATCCCATGAGTGGAGGAGCTCCCTGGTCAGCCTCAGTAAGAAGCTGCGATCCCTGATAAAATCCTCCAAAGCTAGTTACAAAAACAAAATCGCCACTGATTCTAAAGACACCCACAAAGCATTCTATAGCTATGTCAAGAATCTCAGTGGCAACACTCAGATCTGCTCTGAGTTACAGCACAATGGCACTAAATATACAGACCCAACTTATATTGCCAGCATCCTGGCAGACAGGTTCAGTGCTAACATTACCCCCTAAAGGGCTCATCTCTATACTGGAAGAATGCAAACTTCCTGTAATCACAGTTGCACAGAAAAAAAACACACTCTCCAAAGCCAAGAACACAGCATCCATGGGACCAGACAACATCCCAGGCTGCGTTCTACATGAACTATAGAACAAACTGGCACCCCACCTAAGTACCATGTTCTATCGTATAGCCTTACTTCAGGCTTTGCGCCCACTGAATGGCGCACAGCGATGGTTATCCCACTCCACAAGGGAGGAGTCACCACAGACCCCGGGAACTACCGCCCCCATTAGCCCGACGAGCCTGGTCTGCAAGGCCATGGAACGTATCATCATGGAACTTATACACTATGACACTGGTAATCTCCAAACTCTGGACCTTACCCAGTTCAGGTTTGTAAAAGGCAGATCATGTCTCCTAAACCTGATAGACTTCTTTGAAGCAGTCACCAAAGCCGTAGATGAGGGTAACGTGGTTCACACAGCCCATCTAGATCTTGCCAAGGCTTTCGACACCATCCCCCCATTCTGGAATTATAGATAAACTCACTAAACTAGGTATAAATCCCTATGTCACAAGATGGGTTGCCAACTGGCTCACTGACAGAACCCACACTGTGAAAGTAGCAGACTCCAAATCCCACTTCAGACCAGTGACAAGTGGAGTACCACAGGGTTCAGTCCTGGGTCCTCTCCTGTTTGGTATCTACTTCTCTGAAGTACAGGTAACACAGAAGGTCTCTGGAAAATGATGTTCGCAGATGACTGCAAACTAGGAGCTATAATCGAAACATCTAACAATGTGGACATCCTACACTGAGACAGATGCCTGGTGTCAAAGCCATGGCCTCAAGCTCAATGCCAAAAAGTCCATTGTCATCCCCTTTGGTAAAAACTCTGTACCCATGAGCTACAACATAGGCGGTAGTATACTTAACACCGAAAGTGTGATAAGAGACCTTGGGACACAGGTGGACAGTAGTCTCTCCTTTGATAATCACATTGCCACAGTAGTCAGGAAATCCTTCTACATGGCACACCTCATCACAAAAGGTTTCTCATCCAGAAAAAAAGAGGTCATTGTTCCCCTCTACTCATCACTCATTAGACCCATTATAGAGTACAACACCCCTTTTGGTATGTACCTCACAAGACATCTAAAACAACTGGAAAGGCTGCAGAAATACCTCACAAAGAGGATTACCAGCCTCAAACAGATGCCCTACGCAGACCGTCTAAAAAAACTCCTGCTTTAGTCCGTCGCATATCGCCTACTCAGAGGTGATCTCTGCCTAACATACAAAGCTATGTCAAACTCAGAGCTGTTGGACATGCTCCACTTAAAGAAATCCCATTCCCTCCGAGCTACACGCTCTAGGGACCTAAACCTTGTCCCCACAATAAACAAAACATGCCAGAGGGATAGATTCCTGTCCTAGAGACTTCCCATACTCTGGAATAAACTACTTATCTATAGCAAACAAAGTTCCTCATTAGCACTCTTCAAGATAAATCTTGTTGATTGGATGGGAAATAGGAAATTCACCTCGGGGATCACTTCTATGGCTCTGCTCAACAGTGGCACAGGATAATAAATTTCCTGGGTGGCAAAAGCCAGGGTACCATTTTGGCTGGGCTTATATAGGCCCTAGGGCTGATAGCCTAGTACCTACCTATGAACCTATGCTATATCTCTACTGAGATTACATAGAAATCACTATGGAAGAACTGGAAGAATCCACACACCGACATTCAGGGGAAAATGTGAACAAGTGTCATGTCCAAATCATCTGTTCTCCGGGTGTAATCAAACATGTTTTATTTATTTATTTATTGATTGATTAATTGACATTTGTTGACCGGGAAAGTTCACTGGGTCAGGAACCCATTTTCAGTGGGGGCCCGGGAAGAAAAGCTCAAATAAAAATACAGACACTTGATAAAATATTTTTTAAAAGCAGAAATATGCAAAAATTTAAAAAAAATTATAAAAGTAGAATACATAGACAATATAAAACTTATCAGTATGTATCAGAACTTATATAAACTTAGATAACAGTTGGTAGCATAGTACAAAACTTTAGTCATAGGTAATGGCATTCTGACACACACGGATGTCCCACTCACCCAGTTTGAGAAGTAAAAGGTCACTGTCAGCTGCCTGTCCAGTGCCAGGATCTGCCATATCACACTTGCAGTCAAGTCTTGCAAGTCTCTCAAAAACAAGCACTGTTACAACTGTGTTGTACTCTGTGTTGGAGTGTATGACTTTAGATGTTCCTCCCTGGAGTGCATGAATAGAGACATGACTGCGTTCTCTGATTACATGTCCCAGGCAGGTATGTACCTACCCTTAAGCAGCATTCTATCTTCACCTAGGATGAGTCCTTAATATGGACAAAAAATCATTTGCTTCAACAATTATCTTTGTGTCGTGTGTCATTATATGGCTACTGAGTGCCAGTCAGCCAGGGATGATATGGTAGATAACCACAAAACTTTGACAGGCATGGTGTCCACCAGCCACCTCTGGGATTTAGGCTTCAGGTTAAGCCTCTGGCATTCCACATAGTGGCTTTAGTAGCCAATGTCACAAGAATCAAAAATCCAGACGGAAACATATCCTCAAAAAACAAATGTAAAGTTATTTAACATTTGTTAACTGGGAAAGTCTGACTTGGAACAAAGCCAATTTTCAATGGAGGCCTGTGGAGAAACACTCCATACACGTCTTTGTAACATGAGTGGAAACCGGAGCACCTGGAGGAAACCCACATGAATGCAGACAGGAAATGCAGACTCCACACAGAAGGCACGCCAGATGAGAATTTAACCAGAGAACCTCTTGCTGTGAGGCGACAACACTACCGCTGCACCACTGTGCCATTATGCTGCTCAATGCTGAAAGTGCACTCACTGGAAACACTCCTCTCCATTGTAAGATGTGGACATCTGTGTATTCATAGAGACCTGGTTCAAGGCCACAGAGAGCACCCTGGCCATACCTGGATATAATGGCTTCCACAAGTTCAGAGGACAAAGTGAATGCATGAATACTACAGGTGGAGGAGTGCCTTTATTCCAAGATAAATACACATTAGTTAAACAGAAGGATTCCCTAGAGTTACTCCAACAGAATGTAACTATAGGAAATACCCTTCTAAACGTTATCACAGCTACAGATGGCCCTCCATGTCCTATGACATCCACAATGCCTCCTCAGAAATACTAGAGTCATGTTAAATACAACCCAAAATCCTGGTTATGGTTTACTAACTAGCCGTGCATAGACTGGTTAACTTACAGTTGTAGACATGTACTCACACAAAGCTTCTTGGACTTTAACTCAAATGCCATGGGGCAGATAGCACCCCCACAAGGGGCACAAACATGCCATAATTTGTACTCACCAGCGTGGCAGAATGATGTACCACCACAATTGTTCATTCCTCCCTGTTGAAGTCTGATCATAAATCAGTCTCTCTCAAAGTAACAATAACATCAGTCCCCCCAGGAGAAAGCAGGCTAAAAAACTGCTCAAAGCCAAGTACAAACTCTAACATGAAGGCATTAGCAGCTTTCTAGCTCTTGTCCGCACTGATGTTCAGGACACCTATACTGGCATATACACCAATGCATTGCATATACATGTCTACAATTGTAATGACTCACATATTCCTGATAGGATGAAAGCAAGAAGCTCAAGAAAAATCAAGACTGCCCAGTGGACATCCACCATAAACAACTTATATCAATAGAGAAATAAACTGCTGTCTAAGGGCAATAAGGAAGAAACCAAGAATTGGAAGCACACACTTCTCAGCTGGATCAAGCAAAAAAAAGATCCTTTAAAGTCATCTAAAGTTAACGACAAATTAAGATTACCATCCATAGCTAGGGATAACCATAAGGCATTCTTTAACAAAATCCAAAACCATAAATGAGTAGGCCATATTTGAGCTGAACTGATAGTTAATGGTACCACACATGTACTGAGCCAGTGTAAATAGACAATCTAAGTGGACTGGCTCAGTGACAACTTCTCCCCACTGTTCCCACCACATATACCCCAAAACATTCATGCCACCAATT
>NC_056746.1:1520485079-1520492579 GCF_019279795.1 Protopterus annectens
ACATTTGTTTCTGTTGTCATTATATGGGTATCCAGTACCTGTCAGCCTGGGATGACATGGTAGATAACAATGAAACTTTGCCACAGATGTTCTCCACCTGTCATCTCAGTGTCTTCAGCTACTGGTTAATCTATTCGCCTCCCACATAGTGGTTTTATTAGGCAATGTCACAAAAACAAAATTCCCGATGTAAAAATATCCTCAAAATAAAACTTATGGTTATGCTGCTAAACACTAGGATTCTAAATCTGAAACTGCAGTCACTGCACTCACTCCTCACCTTGTACATCATGGTGATCTGTGTAGTCACAGAAATGTGGTTCAAGGCCATGGACAGCACCCTGGCAATACCTGGATATAATGCCTTCCACATGTTCAGACCACGAAACTACTGCATGAAAACTGAAGGTGGAGGAGTGTCAATATTCAAACAAAAATACACCTGCAGACTACTTAAACAGAATGATTCCCTAGAGTTACTCCGTGTGTAAATAACCATAGGAAATACCCCTCTAAATGTTACTGTCAGCTACAGATCTCCCTCTGTGAACCATGATATCCGCACTGCCTCCTCGGATCTGCTGGAGTCACTCAAAATAGATCCTAAAAGACTGGTTATGGGTGACTAACTACATGTCTTTAGTTTAGGTAACTTACACGTGTAGAAATATACTCGGCCAATGTTTCTTGGACTTTACTAACACAAATACCATGGAGCAGATAGTTGGCAACCCCACATGGGGCACAAACTTTAGTACTCACAAACATGGTAACACGGTGCACCACCAAAACAGTGCAGCCCTCCCTGGTGAAGTCTGATCAAAAATATGTCTCCTGTGAAGTAACAATAGCTTTAGACCCCCCACTCCCATGGAAAGTAGCCAAAAAACTTCTCCAAAGCCAAGTGCAGCCCCTTACAGAAAGGCATTAATAGCTTCCTAACTCATGTCCTCACTGATGCCAAGGACACCTACAGTGGGATAAACATTAACATTTTTGATATATATATATATATATATATATATATATATATATATATATATATATGTGTGTGTGTGTGTGTGTGTGTGTGTGTGTGCCCACATTTGTACATGACATTTAACATTATTACCACACACAGACTACATGTTTTTTAAATAAAAAACATGGTTATATTCAACTGGACGTATAAGAGAATTTAAGTACCTTTTTCTGCACTTTTTTTAAAAAATACAGTATTTAAATTGATTTAAACTGTGTATGAAGGAGTGTTGAAGGAATTTTTATCTGAAGTTATTCTGCTCTTCAGTAACTTGAACTAAAGCTAGTGTTGGCTGAATTTTGTTATTTGTTAGTAATTACAGGTGTGGGGTAGCCACATTCTTTGACTTCCTGTCCTTGCATATTTAAACTGGTGCATGTGAAATAATTCCTGCTTTAAAACTTCAGCTTGGCCAGCTAAAAACTTGGTTATATTCAACTGGACGTATAAGAGAATTTAAGTACCTTTTTCTGCACTTTTTTTAAAAATACAGTATTTAAATTGATTTAAACTGTGTATGAAGGAGTGTTGAAGGAATTTTTATCTGAAGTTATTCTGCTCTTCAGTAACTTGAACTAAAGCTAGCGTTGGCTGAATTTTGTTATTTGCTAGTAATTACAGGTGTGGGGGTAGCCACATTCTTTGACTTCCTGTCCTTGCATATTTAAACTGGTGCATGTGAAATAATTCCTGCTTTAAAACTTCAGCTTGGCCAGCTAAAAACTTGGTTATATTCAACTGGACGTATAAGAGAATTTAAGTACCTTTTTCTGCACTTTTTTTTTTAAAAATACAGTATTTAAATTGATTTAAACTGTGTATGAAGGAGTGTTGAAGGAATACTGAAGTTATTCTGCTCTTCAGTTATTCCCAATCTTAGTGGCATTGAAACTGCCCGCCCTTCAGCCTGCCTCTGGGCCCATCTCATTTGCTCACTCAACTGAGTGCAGTGAGATCATATTCTGATTTCAGGCACTCCTACTGTATACAAAGAGAGCATCTGGGAAATAGAAAAAAAAAATAAAATTAAGCTTATTTCCTGCCTTTCTTGTTAAGTGGTACAGACTATTTGTTGGCTTCTGAGCCCCCAAGCCCTTCTGTGTTTGAGGGAAGCCTTCTAGCTTGTTTATTTCTTATAACTAGCCAGTTTTCTAGTTTCAGCACTCAAATCTGTTTCTTTGATCTCAGCACTTGTTCAGAAAAAAAAAAAAAAAAAATTCATCTGCTTTTACTGTACTTGTGTTTTTACCTACTTCTTTTTACTTTTGCATCATCTTAAAATACTCAATTGTATTTATTACTGCTTGGTGTAACTCATTCTAAGCCTTTTGGTTTAAACACTTGGGCTTCGGACCAGTTAGTTGTTTTGCACTGAGAGGGTTTGTGGTCTGCACTGTTGTGGCAGAACAGGTAGCTTACATCCTTCTAGGTTGAGAACTGCTGATTGAGGGCTCAGTGTCTGTTATTCTAAAAGTGTATTAATTCTGGTTTAAGCACTTGGGCTTTCAAGCCAGTTATTTTACATTAAGAGGGTTCGTGGTCTGCACTCTTGTGGGAGGAGAGGCTGGACTCTGCCCTTCTGAGCTGGGAATTTCTGGTTAAAGGCTTATAGTGCATGCATATCTGAACTGTTCCTTACTGAAGTTGGTGCGCCTTGTTGCTTGTGGCATAGACTGGATTAGGCCTGCTGGATCTAGCTTTGTTTGTGTAACTTGAGCACTAATCCAGACATTCTCTAAAGTATTCAATGGTATTTATTACTGCTTG
The DNA here is from genome assembly GCF_019279795.1 of Protopterus annectens. Lineage (NCBI taxonomy): Eukaryota > Metazoa > Chordata > Ceratodontiformes > Protopteridae > Protopterus > Protopterus annectens. The sequence goes on from NC_056746.1 coordinate 1,520,487,868, forward strand.
GTTGTAACTTGATTAAAGTGTAGCTATCATTCAAGTCTTTTGGATTAAGCACTTGGGCTTCAGAACAGTTGTTTTACATTAGGAAGGTTTGTGGCAAGCACTGTGGTGGCAGGACAGGTAGCTTTCATCCTTCTAAGTTGGGAACTGCTGATTGAGAGCCCAGTGTCCAAGTGTATTAGTTCTGGTTTAGGCACTTGGGCTTCAGGCCAGTTATTTTTTATTAAGAAGGTTCGTGGGTCTGCACTCTTGTGGGAGAAAGAGAGGCTGGACCCTGCCCTTCTGGAGCTTTTCTTTTCTGGTTGAAGGTATAGTGCCTGATTATTTTTGAACTATCTTACTGAAATTGGTTCACCTTGTTTGCTCTAGCATAGACTAGATCCAGGCTTACTGAATCTATCTTTGTTTATATGCTTGTTGTTTGTTTGCTTGTTATTTCCCTGGAAGCTAATTCCACCTAATACTTCTCAGCTTCTGTGGATCACTAGTGATATCTGCATTGCTTACTGTACTTATTTCCTTGTTTCACTTGAAAGAAAGTTACTGTTTGTCGTTTTGCATTTAGTTACTTGTAACACATTGCACTCAAGTTACCTGGCACTTGCTCACTAAAGCAATTATATAAGTCAGCACTAAAAATTAAAAGCACTACACCCTCACTCCCCACTGGCCCTTGTTTTCAATTAAGATTTCCCAATATTATTCTAGCATGTCCAAAGGTCAGTTGTCGTCCTGGTGAATCTTGAGGCAAATGTTATAACTTGCTCATGTACACAGACACAACCTATCCTCCCCACATAACACAAATACTTGCGAGATGCAGCTATTTAGCAGGACTGGCAAGACCAGACAGGAGGAGAGAGCAACTACACACACCACACATAAACACACAAAGACATACCTCGAGGCTCTGAGTAAAAATTTACACAAAAACAGCAGGGCCAAAGCAGATACCCAAACAACCCAAACAATCTCAAGACACTCCACAAGCAAAAACACAAAAACCACAAAAGCAGTAGCAGTCACCTCCAGCCCCAGGCCAAAAACACAGTTACACATAAGGTGTGTAGAATAGTCAGACGTCATGTCCACTGACCACTGCCTCACCAGAGAGGGTCTGGAGGGTCGAGGTCAGGGCGCGCTAATCCGCCACATAACACACATAACGGTCACCCATGCATAGTACAAATAGTACAATGTCCACACAGTCATGGAACGATTTGAGTCATTGTCTCCTTGCTGGATAGTGAGCGACTGAGATAGGAGCTCTCTGAATAGAGGAGCTCTGAAGGACCCTCAACTCTGATTGTATAGCAACCTTTGAGCAAGTACCTGATGCCACAAAGAATGTGCCACATGATCAGCTTTAACAATCATAGCTAGCAATTGGCTTAGATTCTGGTGTCATTCAAAGGTGATCCAGTGTCTGTCATTCATTGGGGATCCGCCTGCCATAAGCCACGTTGCTTCTGCAGGACGCCACGTTTGCACCACACCCCATAAAAGCCTTTGATACCCTCTAAGGCTCTTTAGGCAAACCCATGCCACCCTTAAAAAGGCCCAAACAAAAAACAATGGACCCTAGAAAACAAAAATGGGAAATGCCAGAAGTCTAAATGCTCAATGCACTCTGTCAAAATCTCAAATGCACGACTCAGGATCTTCAAAGTGTGGGAGGTTCAAGGCTCCTGCTCAAACCCCTGACTGGTAGGTCAAGGCATAGCACTCCTCGCCCGTTCCCCAGGTCATCCTATCATGCCCCAAAAGGGGGACCACCATTCGGAAATACACACACCTATCCCAGGTTGACCATCCAGGTGCAACTAACCATAGGCAAAACTGCTCTACAAATTGTAGCATGCTACAGGCCACCCTCTCAACAGGTGGAACCTACACAGCCTTCCTGAAGACACTGGAGGTAAGTAAATCCAATCCAAACACCACCATCATTGGGTGACTCTTCTACATAGACTATATAGACTGGGAACATTACCAAGCCCTAACTTTCTAGCCCAACGGTTTCTGGAGTTCATAAAATCATAATGCCATGGAACAGCTTATACACTGTCTCTATATGTCACAGAAATATATACTAAATCATTCACATGCAAACATGTGGGACAAATGCTTCATTGGATCATTCTGATCACAACCAATCTCATCTGATCATAAACTAATCTCACTGGAAATCCACATCCTCCACCCCAAAAAAAAGACCATAGTGAAGAACTTCTCTAGACTGGTGTGGTATCCTTCTAAGACCTGTGTGGTACTTGCCGCCAAGGCCCCTGAGGAAACCACAACCCACAAATGCCTTCTATTACACCTTCAGGACTGCCACCTTAGAGGCATCCCAAATAAAACCAAGACTCTTCCCAACCAAGAAACTTTCCACAAAGGGTAAACGGCCGTCCATGTGGACCCCAGCCATAAACAACAGAAAGTTAAAGAGGAGAAAGCTAAACCACACTCATAAAATCAACTACGGCAATTTTAGAGAAAAAAATTGCTATGGATTCCAAATATAAGGCCTTTTTTTTTTTTCAAAGAACCTGGGTGGAACCTGCGGAAACTCCAAGATATGCTCAGAATTTAGTCCAAATCACTGGAACCCACAGACATTGCCAACATATATCAACATAGGGGCAGACAGGTTCCCCCCCAAACTTCACCCCCCTAACCCCCTAAAGGAGAGATACCCATCTCAGCTCCAAGTGCGCAATCCCCGGACACCTCAAAGCAGCTCTGAAAGCTGCTACAAAAAGCCAAAACACAGGGACTGATGGTGCGGATGGCTGTGTGCTACAATTGCTACAATTTAGCCAAATGAGGAATAAAACCAGCATTACAACAGGATACGCGTGGACATGCTCCACCTCAAAAAAATCCAAATCCACCAACCACTAGAGAGCAAGCTTAAACCTTACCTTAGCACGATATAAAATAGGACATGCTGAGGTTATCACTCAACTCACAGAGACTCTGTGCTGTAAATAAAATCCCAACCGGTCCATGCAGCTCGCTGGCTCTGTTCAAGAAATCTAGACTAAATCTATGGATGATGATGTATAATACCCCAGGAATCAACTCTGTGTCTGCTGGTCAGAGCTGCACAGAGGCACAACACATATATATATATATAGTATAAACCTATGAACCTATGTGTGTGTGTGTATTGCACAGCGTGACGCATAGAAGTATGATACATATTTTTTCTGTACACTTAAAAATTCTCTTTCCCTTCACCTGTGCAGTGTGTCAAAGGCAGTGGGAATGTCTGTTCCCATGCATTTGATCATCAGATTTGCATAAGCCTTAGTCTGGAAGGGTTTCAAAAGAAAACATAGCAGATGGTTACAAGGAATGAAGCATCCCTTTATTTTCATCAGTTCAAAGCATTCAGCTCAGTCAGGGCTTGAGGGAGAGCTTGCACCTCTCTTGCCAAATTTACATAAGCAGCATCTTGATATTGAAATGCTAAGGAACAAAAAACTGTTAATGTACAGTAAGTCTGTCACACTTACAATAATGGATTTTTATATGCAAATACTCAACAGGAAGCAGATAACAATCAGGCAAATGCATGTGCCAAAATGCTGTTTGCCTATCCTTGCAGCTATTGTGTTGAAAGGCATAAATGTTTATCGTGTTTAGTACACTGATAGACATGACCTGGTGCAGACTATGGTATCAAAGCAGGACCACAGGTAATTACCACTAGCACAAAGACCTAATGATAGTTTTAGACAACATTGCTTCAATTGTCTGCTCGGCCATGTCTATTCTGTGATTATTCCTTGATTCTGACTGTGTTCCATTTCCCTTTTTTTTTGGTATTTTTACTGATCTGAGCTGTCACAGCAAGTGTTATATTGTAACCACCTAGGTAAACAAATACATGAACATCACAGTGCACAAGGGCACACGTCAGAACATCAAAGACTTTTCTTCCCCATATATGATCATTTCAAGATAGATTTCACCACTGCAGGATCAAAGCAGACAGCTTACTATCTAATGCCTGGCTTTAACATGGCCTTGTGAAGCTGCGTACTGCATATTACTTTGAAAACAACCTGTTTCCCAAGGAAAGAAAGTTTAGGTAGCAAAGGAATTATTCCATATTTAGCTCAGACAATTTCTAAATAGCAAGGGGCTCCTGCCATTAACCGTTCTTATGGTCACATGTAACAGACATCCCTTAAGGAAAATCCAGTGGCATCAAGGTCACTTTGAACACAATAGTATAACTGTCTAAAGGAACCAATAGGATCGCTCCATATATGTAATTTAGAAATTAAACCAAACAGCATACACTTGAAGGAAATAGGGCTCGGCTCCTGGATATATCCAAAACTTTTAATAGTCCACAAAGAGGTCACACTTCACTAAGTGTGACCTCTTTGTGGACTATTAAAAGTTTTGGATATATCCAGGAGCCGAGCCTTACTTCCTTCAAGTGTATGCTGTTTGGTTTGGTTTGTTTTTATACTTGATTCCAGAGTTTTTTTCATGCTTGGTAATTTAGAAATTACTTTTTTTGCTCTCCATTTGTGGAGCTGGTATTATATATTCACCTTTGCTATGTATGGTGGACAGGTACAGACCAATCTTTGCAGCTGTTTAGATGCTGGTTAAAATTAGAGGTGAATGTCACAGCCTCTCAATGTGGACACCTGTGGAGGATGGCTGGGAATTTTTCATAGGTCTTCTAC